>NW_007727346.1:138692-154985 GCF_000696425.1 Galeopterus variegatus
GACAACACCAAGTCAAGGGTTGAGATCCCCTTACTGGTCATCTTTTAAAAAAAAAAAAAAGTATATTCTTTTATACTGATGGCAGGCACGGGCAGGAGACTTTGCCTCCACACCTTCATTGTACCCTCACCTTGGGGACCTTGGCCTAAATACTATGCTGTTTGGAATATTGCTAGTCACCAAGTAAGGAGAAGACTGGCTCTTAAAGCTTCCTCCTAGAAGAAACACAGACCACTTCTGCTCACTTTTATTGGCCAATTCAAGTCACTTCTAGGAGGTGGGGAAGTGCGATCCTACCACAGGCCCAAGAATATTTGTGCATGGTCTTATATTATGATGTATTATAAAGAGCCAGAGTATTTGTGCATCATCTTAATGATTACTACAAGGATATAGTAGTTCATGATTGTAAAATAATGAAGGGAGAAAATAAGTATAAAAACCACATTTCATTTACCCCAAAACACGTAATTTGAACCAGTAAGAAAGTAACGTTTCACCCTGCACTTCAATAACATTACGAAAGCAAGGTACAGACTTTGATAACTATTGGGAAATAGCAACAATGAGATCTGATCATGGGTTCTCAAGGCTGGTATGTCCCTCTGCAACTGCCTAGCACGGGCAATAGCATGTACTCTGTTAATAAGTCAGCATTGATCTAGGGAACAAGGGACTGGACAATGCTATTTCCTCTCCCTGCCTCTTTCTCATTCAGCAAGTTCTCCACTGAAGGGTATAGATTTTACCAAGTGATTGTACAGACTTATGGTTCACTCAGGCCCTAGAGTAAGACTTCTTCAGTTTAGGTCCTAGCTACACCATGTACTAGCTAAATGATCTTGGGTGAATTGCTTAACCTCTCTATCTTAGCCTCAGTTTCCTTGTCTGTATAATGAATATAGTAGTCATCTTGTACTTAACTCACAGCATTGATGAAATGTATTTATAGCTCTCAACCCAAGGCTCTACCGATGTTATCCCTAGCAGGAGCTTGCTGGCAATTTTCTTATCCGCTTTAATACCAATAATTATAGATTCTGAAATTTGGGGAAACTAGCTCTTTTTCCACTGCTTTGACAAAATACTTTAAATATTTTTCTTTTCTTCAAAAACAGGTTTCAGGGCACAGGGCTGCATATACCTTAAGTGCTAGAAGGTGCCACCTAATAAGACACCGTTGCAGTCCATGACCATACCACCTTGAACATGCCTAATCTTGTCTGATCTGGGAAGTATCTGATCTCGGAAGTTAAGCAGGATCTGGCTTGGTTAGCACCTGGATGGGAGACTGCCTGGGAATACCAGTTACTGCAGGCATTTTTTTAAAAAGGAAAAAAAAGGCACAGTGCAGGCATTTTTTGCCCAGTCACCCACAGTAAATAATACTTCAGTTACTCAAAGAAAAAAATATATAGATATAGATACAGATTTTTTTGTTGTTTCTTGGTGGCTGGCCAGTACAGGGATCAAACCCAGGACCTTGGTGTTATCAGCACCACACTCTAGCCAACTGAACTAACTGGCGAGCTCAAAGAAAATATTTTTCTTATTTTATCTCCTTGATGATAGATCAGACTCACAAAAATTATATAGATCGGTGAGGATTCTGAACTTTTTTCAAGGTTGATATAAGTTTTTTTTGTTTTTTAAAATATTTTTCTTATTTTATCTCCTTGATGATAGATCAGACTCACAAAAATTATATAGATCAGTGAGGATTCTGAACTTTTTTCAAGGTTGATATGTTTTTTTTGTTTTTTTTGTTTTTTGATAGCTGACTGGTATAGGGATCTGAACCTTAGACGTTGGTGTTATAACACCATGCTCTAACCAGCTGAGCTAACCAGCCATCCTAAGTATTTAAACATGATGCACATAACATAATAAGACATGGATGCTCAGAATCAAAATGTAACCTCAGGTCATAACATAAGTCAAGGACAAGAATGCTCTGGGGCCACAATTACAGCAGAAGATGAAAGATAACTGTATTCCTTGACCTTCTAGAGTCAGCTCATCTCCCAGACTTCTTATTGCATTGGGCACTATTGCTTTGGCTGGCCAGTCTACTGTGGTTAGTCCACCGTGTGTAGTCAAGGCAACAGCATCTTGTCTTTACCCAGGAGAGTAAAATATATTATTTTCAATTCGCTTCTTTTATTTTCTGATTAGCTTCAGGACCCAACAAAGAGCCAGAATTTTAGCATTATAGGACTTCTGGCTCAAGAAATTCTTCTTGGAAACTATTAGTATCATCACAGAGTCCTGAGACAATCATTGAGAAACTTAGAGTGCTGATAACAGTGCTCAAGAAGTAGATTTTCAAGGCAATGTTAACTATATTTTCCATGACATTCCACGGCTATTAATAGAAGGAACAAAGTTCACAGAATAATAGCCTGCCCCACAGGAATTTTAATTCCAATCAAAGATTTGAATCAACAGTGCAGAACTAAATATTTTTAGAACATGGGGCTAAGGAGGTCAAGCAATCATGGGTTTTGTCCTATAGCCACAAAGGATATACCTATGCATCTAACCATGTCAAAATGTTCCCTGGTGGGCTGGCCTGGTGGCGCACTGGAGAGTGTGCCGCTTGGGAGCTTGGCGGCGCTCCCGCCGAGGGTTCAGATCCCATGTGGAGACCAGTTCCCGCTCACTGGCTGAGTGCAGTGCAGGCGCAACACCGAGGGTTGCGATCCCGTTACCGGTCAGTAAAAAAAAGACAAAAAAGGAAAAAAAAAAAATGTTCCCTGGTAAAATGGGAGACCACGTTAGAAAGTTGGCAGGGAGCGATGTGTATTCAGAGCAACTCTGAGGAATCTTGTCAAGGGACTACTATCCTGATAATGTGTCAGTAGTTTCATAACCACCAAACCCTGATGCTCTGTAACAAGCACTAAAGTTCTTACTATAAATGCAATTGTGGCACCTGTTTATCTAGTCTGAAAAAATGCTATCCTCTGAAAGATAAACAAGGAAACTGAGTTTTAAAGTCCATTTACCTTTGGAAGATCCAGAAGATGGAATAAAATCCGTATCAAATTATATGAATCTAATCATCTCAGTTAAAATGATCTAATTTTTCAATAGTATCAGATCTGTCTTATAGTTTCAAAGGCTCAATTTACTACAGAATAATTACCCCCATTCAGTTAGTAGTTAACGACCACTAAGCAACCAATCAGAAGACCTGAATTCTATATCTGCTTCTGTTGCAGTCTGGACCAAGTGACTTTACCTTTCTTGGCCTAATATATAAAGCCGATTATTTGGACTAGAACAGAAGTCAGCAACCCACAGTCCCTGAGCCAAATTCAGCCCATTGCCTATTTTAGTAACAAAGTTTTACTGGGACAAAGGTACACCTATTTGTTTTCTTAGTATCTTTGCTGCCTTCCTGCTTTCAATGGCTGAGTTGAATAGTTGCAACAGAGACCGTATGGACTGCAACACCTAAAATATTTACTATCGAGCCCTTTACAGAAAAAAATATACTGACTCCTGAATTAGAAGCTATCTAAGGTAGATTTTCTGTTTCCTCAACTACAAAATGGGAATGAAAATAGTACTTACCTTATAAGATTGAGTCAGATGACAGTTCTTAATACAGTTCCTATATAGTGTTAGCTAATATATAATTGTATAATTGGTAATTAAATGGTGAGCATGATCACTCCCAGAACTGTAGCAATCAGTTTCCCATTACAGAAGACATAGTTGCTGCTGCAGTGCTCTGCTGAGGAAGATACTTCATGTAAAGGAAATGATGGCAGTTCACACATGTGACTCTTGGACAGCTGAAGTAACAAAACCCAATACAGGCAGAAGATATGCCAAAAGCAAGCTGTATTTCTAGCCTAAAGAGTGCTGGAAATGCACATTATTGAATTATCAACTTGATACTTGAGCTAGCCTTTGAAGGCTAAATCAGGATCAAACAAGCCAAGAGAGAAACTGAAGGTATCTGAGGTCAAGGGAAGTGGAATGCCAAAGAGGTGTTGAGAGGCCTCTGAATAGAAGAATTTAGCCAGAGCAAAATATTCTGATGCAAGAGGTGTGAATGACAGAATGGTTGGTTGGGACCCTATTGTAGAGTTTTGAGCACTAGAGGAAGGCGTGTGGAAAGTTTCTTATGTGCCTTGAGATCCACTGAAGTTTTCTGAACCTGAAAGAAAGGATTAGTATTTCTGGAATAATCTACCTATCTTTGTGATACAGATGCATTAGAGGACAAAGAAACAGGAAATTAACTTCATTTTATAAAGATGAATTTCAGTTTTGTCTGAATGGTTGTTACAATTATAAAAATGTTTTCTATTTGTTGCTTATATTTGTTCCTCTTCTCTTCTCTGAAATTTCACTTAAGCCTACTTTACCTAGTATGTTTGAAATGGAGTAGTAGCTAATGCATCAATGTAAAAATCACGTTTTATTTTTTCTTTCTATAACTACTTTAAAAAGCATCATTTTGCATACACTTCGAAAAATTGTATAATATTTTTAATATATTCAACAACACTTATTGGGGGCCTATTGTGTAAAAGATAGAGGAAAATGAGTAAAACACGAGTTCTGGCTTCAATCTGAGAGGAAAAATAAAAGACATAAATGAATTAATACAAGGCTGTGAGTAATTTGAGTATTCAGAAAGAGTGGAGGCAGAAAGGTCTCCATAAGTGTGGCTGATGCTGTTAATTGTCTACCCAATGTCATTGTCCCTTTTTCCCTTGCTAATAGAAGATTAATTTTGTACATCATGGCAAAGATTCTAACTACTTATAATCTAAGGTTTTATTACATTTACAAATGGCCATCTAATATAGTTTGATCAAAGAGCTGGAAGAGGACATCTTCTGATGGTTTCTGGAAAAAGCTTTTTACTTTCTTGATAAAAGAGGACAGATTTTGCGGGCTCCGTCCTTCCTCCTCTCATCCTTTGAATGCAGATGTAATGCCTACGGCTGGGGCGGCCACATTACCACCACGGGGCGATAAGCAAAAGGGTGATGGAAGGGAAAGATAGAAAGTTCTTGGGCCCAAATGATATCTTTGAACATCTAAAACAACATCAGTAACCACCAACCTCTGAACTTCCTATTAGATGAGGAAAATTAACTCTACTACCTAAACTACCGTTAGTGGAATATTCTGTTCCTTGCAAGTAAATGCTAGAAGATTCATTCAGTAAAGTTGATTCTGTGTTTATTCACTTCTATAAATAAACATTTCTTCAGTGAATATTTCTTCAATAAATGTTTATTAAGCATATTATGTGTCAGGCATGGTGCTAGATGCTAGAAATACAAATATGATTCTGTCCCTAATTTCTCTCTGCAAGAATACTGGATGGTTTTGTTGAAGATACTCAGAGAACATAGAATGCCTCTTTTCTCTCCTCCTCTGTCTTTGGTATCACACTAACTGCTCTCTGTCTCTACCTCCCAAAGGTGACAAAAAGACACAAAGTGACAATGAGGCCAGGAGGAGCCAAATATATATGTATGCATTATTACCCAGGCCTCCTCCCATGCCCTCAGAAGAAATGGAAAGAAGTGGCCCCTCTGTAAGAGATCAAGAGAGCCAGTGCAACTCCTTTGTTCCACCTCACATCTTGCACCAAAGAGCATTCTCTGAGTTCTCGAGTAACCATAAAATCCCTGTCTAGAACATTATAATAGACCCATTTGGGGAAAAAATTCATTCACTTGTGGGTATACTGCTCACAAACAGAAAGGTCCTCACTAAGCAAATCCTCAAACTGAAGTCCCTAAACTCCCTCTTGTATCTTGCTGCACTTGGGCTTATGTGTTAAGAAAACCATGGGTATGAGACGTGGCCGGAGAACATTTTTATTCTGTGTGGGTGGGAGCATGTCATAGAAATGATCTGGAGTCTTCCTTCTCTTGTTGTTTTTAACGTGTTAACAACAAATGGTTATTAAGAAAACCATGGGTATGAGACGTGGCCGGAGAACATTTTTATTCTGTGTGGGTGGGAGCATTTCATAGAAATGATCTGGAGTCTTCCTTCTCTTGTTGTTTTTAACATGTTAACAACAAATGGTTATCGGACAAGAAATGCTCGGTGTTCAGTCCCTGCCTTTGATACTATATTTTGGGAAATAAACTGAACACAAGTTTAGTCTTGGTATCAAATCTCAGGAATTATCTTTTGGTAAGAAAACCCAACTGCTTCAGCAATGGTCACTTGGCTAAGATGCTTCAGTGATGGAGACATGAGCAGAAGAATGTGCTGTTTATCAAAACTATACTAGGATAAAGTCAATTCATTGTTTTTGCCAATAAACTTCCCTTGTTTCTGCTAATGGCATCAGAACGTCCCTGTCACTGCAGCTCATAAACCTGAGTCATGCCAACAACTTACATTGCTTCTCTTGCCACTCACTACACTTCCCTCTTGCTACCTCTGCCTTAACTCAGACCCTCATTACCGCTTGCTGGACACTGGTAACCGCCTACCAGTTAGTCTCTTTCTTCCACCCTGGGCTCCTGCAGTCCAACCCAGATCTGCTTCCTAATGCTTCCAGCATGTAAATTCCATGGAGCAGAGACCTTGTTCATTGGCCGTGTTCACCATTGCATCCCCAGGTCTAAGTACAGTGCTTGGCCCATAGTAAGCCCTCAATAAATATTGGTTAGATGAATGCATCAAAAAGAACACTGACCTAGTGTTCCCTTGTTCAAAAACTTGATTGTCTTCTCATTTCCCATGACATAAAGTCCAGCCCTCCCTAGGCTGGCATCCAAGGAGCTCCAGAGCTTGGGCCACTGTCTCACATTCTAGTACTCACCCCCTCTATACTGCTTCATGTGCTCTCTGTTCAGCCAAATCAGGTGACAGTACTTTTCCAAGACAGGATCTTTTGTCTGCTTTTAGTGTCTGAGCCTTTGCTCTCTCTCCCTGGAATGCCTGGAAAGCCCTCCAGGCCATCTCTGCCAGTCTAAATCCTACCTGTCCCTTAAGAATCGGCTCTCATTCCTCTTCCTTCCTGAAGGTTTTTCTGAAGATAATAATAAACATGTCATTTTGGGGAGCTTACTACATGCTAGTTCACATTTTCTTCTCATAAAACTACTATAAGGCAGAACTGTTTACCCCCAGGATACAGATAGTGAAACCAAAACTCAGAGCTATTTTAAGGATTTGACCAAGTTTGCACAGCACAGGCAGGCCAGGATTTGAACCCAGTGCTACCACTAAAGCCCCTGTTCTTAACCCTGCATCCTGTCATCCCATTATCTACCATAACTGCTCCTTGTGTGTTTTGGTAGCACAGGGGCTGCAAACTGGCAGCCAAAAGGCTGAATACAGCTGTGGGCAGGATTTTAAAATAACCTTCAAAAATCAAGAGATCTCATAGAAAAATTGGCATTTTGAGTTTCTCTTAAAAAACAGAAAGTTCTGACAACATTGGGTCTGGGTCCCCACATGATTGCAGGGAGCTGGGTCATGGCTGCCCCCTCTCTGTGGGGCCTGTACCCTCACCATCCTGGCCTGCGCAGGCATTTGAGCTTGTGTCCCTGATAACTCTTTGTTGGCACCTGTCATAAAGCATTTGTCACATTCTCCTTATCTCATCTCACCTTCCCAAGGCTGCAGGCTTCCTCCTCTATTTCTGTCTTTTCTGAGATGTTTTCCCTCTCCCTAGCATGAAATCAGTGCTTGGCATAAGCATATCATAGACTCAATTTTTTTTTATTGGATTAAATATTAGTAAGATTACAGGTTTGCTAATAAGCTCTACCTTTGATACTTCTCCAAATACAGCTTTTGGGTTAATTTTAGTATAGCCAATTCTTACGTAGTCCCTTCATAGAAAAATAGTGAATAATCCCCCTGATTTTTTTTTTTTTTGACACTGGATGACATTAATGTTTTCATTAGATTTTCATTAGATGTTTGTTCTTGATTGTTCTGTTTTGGTAGATGTGAAAATCTTTTTTTCCCTTCCCTGTGAAATCCTTCATGCTTCTGCCAGTCAGCCATCTCCCCTCCCTTCTATGCCTCTTTTGCAGAGCTTATCAGATAGCATCCTACGGATTTGTTTACCAGCCTGTTCCCTTCAGAGCATGGACTGTGCATTAGTCATTTTCGTATCTCTTTCAGTCATCATACTGCCTGGTGGATAATAGGTGTTCAATACGGTTTCGACGACTGAATCATTGCCTGAAGTAGATACACAATAGATAGAAATTTTCGTATCTCTTTCAGTCATCATACTGCCTGGTGGATAATAGGTGTTCAATACGGTTTCAATGACTGAATCATTGCCTGAAGTAGATACACAATAGATAGATAGAGGATCTATATTGACATTTCTTTAGTCTGACACAAAGGAACATAGATGCTATTTCCTCAAGTTAATCAATGGTATCAATAGTTTAAATATCATATTTTTCTTTATATTTCTTTTCAGTTAATGTTACAGTCTTAAACAGCAGAGTTATTTTGTTGTTGAATTCTTGGCAAAACCAAGAGGCTTCATAAGTTCCTTGTGCTTCCTTCTTTTGAACTGGTTTGAAAAGGCAGGAATTAGGTTCACTAGCTTTTGATTCTCTTTACTGCTGCCGCCTTGAGAGGCAAGTCATGAGACCTGTGGAGGGCTAAGGGTTTGATCTAAGAGTGTGGAGCAGCCATGGTTCCTGACTCAACTCCAACTTTGTTGACCAAAACAAATGACAGCTATTGTACTCCATTTACTTAGTAGCACCAAGTCCAAGATGGGAAAACCAATAGAAATACTTAAAACTGGCAAAGAAAAAAAAAAAGATGTACCTTCTCTTTTATTTTCTGCTGCTGAGTTATAGTAGAAGTGTTACAGAGTAATTTCTCCCTATAGTTTTCCACTTTCCAGTTTTACCCTAATATTTTATTGCCTTAATGATATTCAAGATTTCACCTTAAGGTCAAAGTCCAGGGTTCGATCGGCCAGCCACCAAAAAAAGTTTTAAATTTTAAAAATAGCTTTTACTTTAAACTTCACAGCTTACATGATGTCACTTAAACATTCTGGAATATAATATGGGCTAACAGTTATAGAATATTGCTGTGGGCCAAGCAGTGGGATAAGTGTTTTAATTGGATCATTACATTTGATCCTTACAACAACCCTAAGAAACAGGTATAGCTATTAACCCCAATCTTACATGTGAGGAAACTGAGGTTTGGAGAGGTTAAGGAACTCATGCAAAGTCACACCTGGTAAATCACAGAGCAGAATTCCAATTCAAGTCATGTAAGCATTTGCCCCTCTGCTATCCTGAAACTCTACTCTTACAGGCCTCTTTGCAGAAATTCCCGATCCAAAATACACTAGTGACTTTCACTAGAGAAGTTTCCTAACTTGGTGGTGTGGGCTGTTATTATTCAACTATTATTAAAGCATCTGAGAGGAAGCCAGACACAAGTTAAATTAATTTTTAAATCATGCACTTAGCATTAGCAGAGCCTCCCAAAGTAGTTGTCAGATCTGAGTCCTCGAGCTTGCAGGGTTCCCCTTTTGTCATCCAGGATTGGTTTTGTACTGGACCCAATCTTGATTTAACACCGTAATTATTAGTACAGGAAGAGCAGTCATTTTATTTACTAAAAGCAGGTATAAATGTTTGAATATTAGAAACCAGAGTGCCTCTCAGTGTTTTCTCTCATATTTTAGTCTAAGAAGGGAAATACAGCTAAAAATGCATAAACCAGTGTTACATTTTTATACTTCTATTGTGAGGGATCATCATTTCCTTTTTTTAACTTGAGATTTTAATTTACAGGGGTCAGTATGTGAGAAAGTCTCCACAAGCCAAGTGTTTTCTGTGACATATCTGTGAAATTATAAATTTTGGCAACAGAATTGTAAATAAGGCTCTAATTAATTTACTTCTCAGGGTTTTCTCACATTATACATAATCTTAAAATGAATAGTGAACATTTCACACTTGGAGAGAGAGGAGGTGGTACCAAGATGGCTGAGCACATGCCTGAGGTCACCCAGGCTTTTGACAGCTTCCCCACCAGCCCACTCTAACCTCAGTTCTCCTTGATGTAGATTCTTGGCTTGAATCCAGCACTTTGATTTCTCATCTTCATACAATAACTTATGTGTTTCTGCATCCTGTGTCCCCACCTCCAGGAAGTCTTCTTTGATTAATCTCACCTCCCTGATTAATCACTCCTCTGCTCAAAATCCCACCAAAATTAATGGGCTCAGGATTCTCAAGTATTTGAAGGTATTTTCGTGTAGGGTCTGTTCAGCTCCTTGAGGGCACCAAAGTCCAGTATCTCTTCAAAAGCCTGGCCTCCTACACTCTGCACACAGAGCGTACTCTGAAAATATGGACTGGCTGGCTACATAAACAGAGGCAGGGGCTGTCTCAGAATGAAACCCTGTATACTTTGCATAAAAAAAATTGCTAAGATATCAGGAATATCTTATTTTAGATATATGTCTCCACTCATATTGAAATTATGAAATCCAATAGACAGTTTCCACCACTTACAACCACCCCAGATTTACTCCCAAGAGGCAGCTTGTTCACTGGGAAAACCTGACTCAGCAGGTTTAAATTATTCCTTTTGAGCCACTTAACTTCTAAATTTGCTCATTCAGTGGCTTAAATTCGACTTTAATACTGCATACACTCAAAACATTTGCATTTAATTGCAGCAGTAGTTTTCCTGTTGCCATCTGAAACATATTCATTATCAGTGTCAGGCTTACATTGAGAGAGTTTGGTTATTTATATCTAAAAATCAAATTCAACAAAGATAACTGAAGGCATGTAAGTAGATTTTTCTACTTTTTTATTGTAAGAATATGCAGCCTGTAGATACACAAATTTGAAACCTTGGCAAATCATATTTTCAATGATTGTTTGTCTAGAGATAAATAGATATGTGTAGAGAAAGTTATTTTAAGAATAAATCAACATGAATTTTATTTTTGAAATGTATATATACATATATTTTCAATATGTGTATGATTCAAGAAAATATTGTGTCTGGCAAGTAATTGCTGTAGCACTTCATGTGATGAAGGGATTTGAGCCTTCTAAGAAATTTATTTTAAACTATCTTAAACCTTATTCCAAATTAAAGAACATTAAGATCCCATTATACGCTTAAAACTACAGGATTAAAATTGAGGCTTAAGGTACCAACGGGCTGGGTGTGGGCACTCTTTGGATTATCTGTTTTATTAAGATCACCATGTCATTGACGGCTCCTGTGGAGAAGTTCAATACCTTTTGTTATTCCAGGATATATTTAAATTAATTTAAGAACAAAGTATTCCCCTAGATCCACCAGTTGTTTTTGCAGTAGTTTTAATCAGAACCAGAAGTGTGCTGGCAGCTGCAGGTGATGTCATGTGAATAAATATTGATCTCATGAATCCTATGCCCTGTTGATCAAACCACATTCCTGTCTAATGTGTTTGTGAAACAGTAAAAGTTTCTCTCTTCAAAGGTGGAAGGTTGCCTACTTAGGATTGATGTATTTTGAAGATGGATAGTGACCTTTGAAAGGTATTCATAAATCACAACTGACCTGCAAATACAAAGTGAAATGAATAAATGAGACAAATCCTTGCCAAATTTTAACCCCTATTTTTACCTTAAATACTCAGGTAATCAAAGAAGAACTGTTATCTTGGCCTAAATTACTGGGAAACATCAAGCCAATTTTCCTCCTCACTGAATATGCAGCTATATTAACAAGAAGTTACTGCTGCTGTTGAAAAGATCACATGTGTTTTAACTAGTAAAAGATGACAGGGTGATCAGAAGTCACACCTGGGAGACATCTGCAGACTAAAAGATCAGAATAATGAAATGCTATTATAGATGGGTGGATATAACCCTCGAGTACTTATTG
This sequence comes from Galeopterus variegatus, assembly GCF_000696425.1. NCBI lineage: Eukaryota > Metazoa > Chordata > Mammalia > Dermoptera > Cynocephalidae > Galeopterus > Galeopterus variegatus. Next base: position 150,585 of record NW_007727346.1, read on the forward strand.
ACCTTGTGTTCTTCACTGAGCTGGGTGCAGTGGAGAGTGGATATTAAAAAAACAACAACAAAAAAACCCTGCAAGAACCACCACTGTCCTCAAGGTGTTTTCCCATCATCAGAGAAATTATTTCCCAGTACACAGACATAATGGACACTAATAAGCAGGCAGCAAAAACAAGTCTGGGATACATTCTGGGTTAGAGACAATTATCATTCTCAGAATTCAGAATGGAGAGAGATGAATCAACTGCAGTAGTCAAGGAGGTCTTCTTACAGGCAATGGGCTTTGAGCTAAATCTTGAAGCATGGGTAGAAATTCCCCAGAGGGAGAAGAGATAGAAAGGATGCTTCAGGTAGGCAGGAAGTGTAATGTGTGCTCATGGAGTAGCCACACTTGAACCTCTCTGGCTAGAATTCAGCTTGTGGAGCAAGGTCATAATTGGGCACTTTGCATCAAGCCCAGATGCTTCTACTGGATGCGTTGCAAACAAATGTATATTTCTTAAGCAAACAAATGATATGACGGCAGTGTTTAAAAGTTGTTTGAGAATCCAATCAGGAGGCTAGTACCAGAATGCCAGGGTAAGGTGAGGGTGGTCTAAACTAGGTAGCACAGTGGGGATTGAGAATGAATAAAAAAGAGAGGTTATTCTGCCAGATTACTAGGGACCGAAACATCATAAATTATCTAGAAAATAGGAATTATTCATAAAGTTTTTGAAGTTATCCATAATTAAATTAGCAGAAAAAACTGTTTTTATTTATGTATTTATTCTCATTTTTTGTTATTGAAAAATAATTGTACATATCTGTGGGGTAGTGTTGAATATCAGTATCTGTGTGTAATATGTGATGTTCAATTCAGCATAATTAGTATACAGAATAAACTGTTTTAAGCGTGATGTACCTGAAGTTTGCCACAGTGCCACTAGGTGGTGAACGTGCATTATTTGTGACTTGAGATTAGCCAGTTGCTGCTTTTCTGGTGAATGAGGTTTAGCTAATTTTGAGAATTCAAGTTCTAAATTAAATCAAATTAGATTTCCTATTAGTGAAATATAACTTTATAGTTTATTGAAGGGGCTATTAATAGAGGAAACTGAGCTATTACTTAGTGGTAGTTATTTCAAACATATAAAAACCTGTGTACAAAATTGGATTTAAACAAAACTCCTGGGTTGGTTGGTAAACTCACGTGGTTAGAGCAAGTGCTGATAACACCAAGGTCTCAGGGTTTGGATCCCCATACCAGCCAGCCACCAAAAAATATATAAAAAATAAATAAATAAAACTCCTACAGGACTCCCCATCTTATTTTAATTTTCCTATCAGTCCTCACTGAGTAAACATCCTTACCTAGTATTGAAAGTGTAAGAAACGACATCAAACTATTTGGGTGCTTGACTTTGGAAACTGTGCTACCTTCTAATATCTAAGCTGACTGCTCTGGGTTAGAGCCTCTTTGCTCTACTTAGCTGTCTGCCCTAATATCTTAGATACTACCCTATCTGACAGTGCTTCTGCTACCACCAGGAAGCCCAGGGAGAGCATGTTACTTGCACTATCTACCTCAAAATATTTTACCTGACTTTAAGCATAATGTCTGTTGGGCTTAGCACTCTATTCCAGTGCTGGTATGGTACAGAGCACAGAGTAGACCCCTCAATGAGTTCATGAACTTTTTCTGCCAGTAAAAAACAAATAATAATGCAGTGTCCTTCCCATGTGATCACAGGAAATCAAGCACAGCTTAATAGTATATTTTTACCAATCAGGCAAGCAGAGCTTACCTCTATTACCTCTGAGAATGACTCAAGAGTTCCCACAAAGATTTTCATGTATCGTTTGCTTCCTGCAGACTTTCATCTAAGATATGCATGTGCGCAAGGGGTTATGTGTATGTATGTATTTAAGAGGCCTGGCACTTTGGTATTAATCTTTCTAAATAATTCAACAAGATTACAATTGTGGTTATGCTAAATTCTATACTTATATTGCTTATACTCATTTATTTATATAGACACGGGAATGCATCTTAACAATGAGAAGTGGTAGTTGTGGTGGCCATTTATTGAGTATTTATTGTACATAATTTAATCTTTTCAGTAGCTGAGTACTACTAATCATATTTTATAGATGAAGATGAAGCTCAGATGGAATAAGTAAAGTACATGAGGACATGTAGTTAGCAAGGTCTAAACCCAGGGGCAGCAAATTGAAAACAAGGTCCAAACCCAGAGCTATTTGGCTATAATAACCTGTGTACTCCACTGGAATGCTATACTGCCTGTGTTGAATTTCCATCCATCCAAAGCGATAAAATAGAAACATTTATTCAAACATGCTTATGGAGTTAGATAACTTAGAAATAATGTGCAAATAATATAAAAAATCATTTTCAGTGTAGGAATTTTGGTGGAAATGCCACTTAACAAGAAAAATTCAACTTAGGCTATCAGTAGTTTGAAAATTATTCCTGACCTTCCCCTACTGTAGAATAATCAACTGGTTTGGCCATTTCTATAGCCAGAGTGAAACTATCCTCTTGTCTAACATACATTATGTACTCAATCCTGTAAATCAAAATGAATATCTCTTAATTAAAAACATAACATGGGCAAATACAGTTAAAAGTGTAAAAACTGACACTATGGAGTCCCATAGCAACTATTCTGAGTCTCCAAATAGTCTTAAAAATACATGCAAAAGATGAGATACATCTGTGATGAGCCTGGCACAGAAACAGATGCCTCCATGTCCTCCTGGTGGGAGTGGAAACTGTACAATCTCCTTTGGAAAATGGAGTCCCATAGCAACTATTCTGAGTCTCCAAATAGTCTTAAAAATACATGCAAAAGATGGGATACATCTGTGATGAGCCTGGCACAGAAACAGATGCCTCCATGTCCTCCTGGTGGGAGTGGAAACTGTACAATCTCCTTTGGAAAGTGATTTGGCAATAGTTACCAAATGACAAAAACACAAATCCTTTGGCCAAACAATTCCACTTCCAGAAGCTTATCCTACAGGTAATACTTACACATGTATGAATTGTCACATCCCCAAGCTATTCTTTGCTTCTACTTTTTTTGTAATAGCAAAAAATTGATAAACAACATAAATATCCATAAGGATAAACTGATTAAATAAATTATGGTACATCAGTACTATGGGCCACTATACAGCTGTAAGAATGAGGAAGATTTTTAACACTAATATGAAACAATATTCAAGATGTATAAAGTGGGGAAAAAAAGGGCACGGCACTGTATGTAATATGCTACTATTTTTGCCTTAAGAAAAGAGGAAATAAAATTGTACACACACACACACACACACACACACACACACACCCTGTATTTGCTTGACTATGCATAGAATAATCTCTGGAAGAATATGTAAGAAACTGGTGACATTAGCTGTGTCCAGGGAGGGGAAAAAATTGGCTGGGAACAAGGGATTGAAAGGGAGACTTTTCCATTCCGGTTTGAAAATGTATTATCTAAAAAGTCTTATTTTTTAATTTAAAAAACTTTTAAAAAATGCATATTCTTCAATCCCGCATTCAAGTTTTATGACTTTGGCTTGAGGATATTATAAATAATGTTCCAAAGACTTATGTACAAAGATGTTCCTTGCATCATTATGTATAATGATAAAATAGAGAAGGAAATCCATAAAATGTTCAGCATTTGGAAATTAAAAGCAAGAAATGTGTGTGTATACACTGCATATCTTCTTTGTAAAATGCAACATATTTATATGTTCAATATCAGGGATTCCAGATCAGGCCTGACTTGTTCATTAAATCCACAGCATCTGACACAGTGCTTGACACATAGTAATCACATGATTAATAATTACAGAAAGATTAATAAATAGAAAAGAGATTGCAAGGGCCGGCCCGGTGGCGCACTGCTACAGTGCGCCGCTTGAGAGCGCGGCGGCGCTCCCACCGAGTGTTCGGATCCCACATACAGACCAGTTCCCACTCACTGGCTGAGCGAGGTGTGGCCGCAGCACCGAGGGTTGCGATCCCGTTGCCAGACACGAAAAAAGACAAAAAGGGAAAAAAAAAAAAAGAGATTGCAAGGATACGCCCTAAAACGTTAACAATGTTTACCAGAGATTTTTACTTTTTTCTATGCTTTCAAGTGTTCTGCAATGAAGTTACTATGTTATGATTGGAAAGAAGTACAGTAAGTAAGACTGCATCCTTAAATAATTCATATTTTTCATGCCATGTCTATCAATGGAGGAATGAACAGTTATTTTAATGAGTACCAGTGAGTGTTCGTTTTTTTTTTTTTTTTTGTCTTTTTTCGTGACTGGTAACGGGATCGCAACCCTCGGTGTCGCGCCCGTACCACGACCGGCAATGGGATCGCAACCCTCGGTGTCGCGCCCG
>NW_007727346.1:156487-158990 GCF_000696425.1 Galeopterus variegatus
CGGGCGCGACACCGAGGGTTGCGATCCCATTGCCGGTCGTGGTACGGGCGCGACACCGAGGGTTGCGATCCCGTTACCAGTCATGAAAAAAGACAAAAAGGAAAAAAAAAATTTTGATTTTATATGGGTCAAGTTCTCTGCAATTTGTGTGTGTGTGTGTATGTGTGTGTTTCTTTGGCTAGAGTTGCTAATATTAACTGTGATCCAGAACTCAAAGTGTTTGATTTTATTACAGCAGTTCCCAAACAGTGACAAATACCTATTTTGAATTCCCTTCAGAAACATGTGAGAGTGGTGGGTTGCTGGGAAGAATGGGTGTCAAAGGATGACAGGAGTGCAAGTGACAGACAGCTACTGGGGGACTTTCATAAGATGCCCAGTGGGCTCCTGCTGCTACAAGGCATGGCTTTAAGACTTGCATCTACATCACCACCTGTGTATAGGGCCTTCTCTGTTACCACCTCTGTCTAGCTTGCATCCAAAACAATTCCTCCTCCTTAGTAGAATGTTGGGATCGCCAGCTCAAACAAGACTGGGGTGAAAGATCCACTCAGAACACAGACTTGAGGGATGTTTATTTGAAGAACCAGGGTAAGGATAACACGATTTACTAAACCTAGAGCACCTTGAGGTGGGACTATAGTAACCTTTTCTCTCCCCTTTAACATGAACAGTTGTATGCGAAGGGTTCCAGAAGTCAATGAAGATTTTTCACGGCAGCAGCAAATAAGTTCCCAGGTAGATGATATTAATCTGGTGGGGCTGTTCACATGCTTTAGAGACACATTTTCTGCCACCATGCCAGCATAATGAAAAAATTTAAATTACCTGTGGCCTGGCCAAGCTCTAGATTGCGTATCCAGTTACGTATCTGGTGAAAGACAGTTTCATACCTGCCGCCGTCTGCACCAGCCTCCTCCACCTGCTGCTGCTCTTGCTCACTCTCAGCTAATGATTTTGCCTCCTGTGTCACTGAGAAAATCAGAAGTCATTAGGAACCCCCACAACTTCTCATCTCTGTCACCAAAATTAACACCAACTTTAACTGCTCCACTCTCTTACCTTCCCTCTGGTCACTAGGGAAGAGGGAAGCTGCTTTTCCCCTCCACTTGGGCTTTCCCAACCCCTCACAAACATGTTGTTCCTTCAGTTAGTCCCCCTTTTCTGCAACATCCTTTCTCCTCTATGCTAGATCATTCCAAGAACAAGTAAGTATGCTCTAAATAGCTCTTCGCAAGCTTGAACATGCATAGGAATCACCTGGAGATCTTGTTAAAATGCAGATTACAATTGGAATTATAAGGCTCTAGGATGTCCTATTTTTTTAAAAAAAATCCCCTTTCCTGACCCTATACATATAATCTCCAGCACCATCCCCATTTTTTAGCAATTCTTCATGGCATGACTTGTCGAGAGAGGTGTCTACAAGTGAGTGTGTCCAGTCTGCACTCACATTCCCTACTCGATCTGTGCAAAGCTTTCATCCCCACCACTGAACTGAAATTGCTTTCATCAAAGTCACAGTAAATTCCATTTGCCAAATCCAGGGGCACTTTTCTGTTGCTTTTGATCTCTCAACAGAGTTTCAGAGAGGTTAGCCCTCCCTCCTTGAAACACTTCCTTTCTTCTGGCTTCTATGATGCTTCTTCCCAACTTTTCTCCTACCTCAGTCTTTTCCAGTCTCCTTTGCTGGCTCCTCTCCATCTGCCGAACAGCTAAGTTTTGTTGTACCTCTGGGCTCTGTTTTTGTCCCCTCTGTCCATATTCTTCTGGGTGACTCCTTCTATTCCCATGTCATTAAGGGCCTTCTAAATACCAAGGACTTCCAAATCTGTATCTCCTGCCCTGACTCATATATTCCTTCACCTGTTGATCACCTCCTGGATCTCTAACAGGCACCTCATACATTCTCATGGCCCAAACACAACTTTACATCTTCCTTTTCCCCAAGCTTGGTCCTTCCGTACTCTTCCCCAGCTTAATAGAATCAGCTTCATTTACCCAGTTGTTCAAGCCAAAAATGTAGGCAATTCCTTGATTTCTCTTTTTGTCACTTTCCAGATCCAATCTAGTAACGTGTCTATGGTGACTTTACTTTCAAAACATCCTGAATGTGTCCACTCTGGTCTAAGCTGTCATCGCTTAGTGGACTACTCAATAGCCTCCTAATTATCTAGTTTTTCCTCTACAACACAATTCCGCCTAAGTGATGTTTTAAAAATGCAAACTAGATTGTTATTCCCCTGGTTGAAACACTCCAGTGGCTTCCCATACATGTAGAATAAAATCCCCACTTCTTCTTCTTTTTTTTTTTTTGGACCAGTAATGGGATCATAACCCTCCACACAGTGTGGTCTGCACCACGCTCAGCCAGTGAGTGCACTGGCCATCCCTATATAGGATCCGAACCTGCGGCCTCAGCGCTACCAGCCCCGCACTCTCCTGAGTGAGCCACAGGGCCGGCCCAAAATCCCCACTTCTGATGATGACTTACAGGCCCCTC
>NW_007727346.1:159858-162827 GCF_000696425.1 Galeopterus variegatus
GCTTGTTTCCTGCCCTAGCCTTTGCGTTACCTCTGCTGCCTCCCCTTATCTTCCTGATTAATTCCTTCTGGCCCTTCAGATCTTATGCTGGTTATTGCCTCTACTTCCAAGTTGATCTTCATCCACTCTTCTCCTACAAACATTCTTTTGGGGGATTTGGCCAATGGAGGAGATTGGAAGGAAGGAAGAAGGGGGAAAAAAAGGACAATTTTCTCTCCTTTCTTTCTTTGTCTGCCTTGCCCCCAATTTCTCTCCCTGTTTCTGGGGCATTTTCCAATAGCGACTAGATGGCTGGGTCTTCTCTGTGGTTCAGCTCCCACCACACAGATCCCTCCCTATTCCCAGATACTGCTGAACAGCTCCCTGCATGGCTCCAGCTCCTGCCGCCTGGTTGGTCCACATGGTCTAGCATCTGGGCTCCAGTAACCCAACCTCCTTCTGTAGTGGCTTCCTGCATTGCTAACATCTGCCACACTTTATTTCATTCTCAATTCTTCTATCATCTGTGTAGCCACTTATCTGTGTTAAATTCCGTTTGTTTGAAATTCCTGGCCAATACAGTTCTCAACTATGAAGTTCATCCTCAGAGCGGCCCTCACTGACCACTGGGTCACTCTAAGCACATGTACCCAGTTCAAGTCTCTTCATTGCTCTTTCTACTTCTGCTGTGTTTCTCGTTTATTTATATGTTTGTTTGGTGCTGTCTTGCTTATCACTTAATCCCCAGAGTCTAGTATCCTCAGAGCCTAGAATATATATGTAGTTGGTATTCAATAAATGTTTACTGAATGAATGAATAAAAGAAATAGACTGAGATTTGGCTAAACAGAATAATGTTCAAGTGAGGGATGAGCTGAATGAAGCAATGATAAGCAGTCCTCTGAATACAAACTCTGGGGAAAAGAAAGAAAGTAAGAGAAAGAGAGAGAAGTTGGGCAAGAAAGGACAGTATTACCCTTTGGGAAGATGATTAGCAGGGAGAAGGAAATTGGTGTTTATATAATATCTGTTAATGGGCCAGTTGCTTTACACACATGATTTAATGCTGTTCCCACAGCAACACCATCTCTATTTTACTGAGGGGAAACTGAGTAGCTGAGAGGTTAAGTAACTTATGCAAGGTCACATGGCTTGTAAATGTACAACAGGATTCAAGCCCACAACATCCCTCTGCCTGATAAGGACAAGCCCAGGAGGGTACATCATAGCCTTGATTCATGCCCATTCTTTTATTTTAAATGCAGAAATTTTAAATGTAGGTACATAAACTACTATTTCTAACTTATTTTATCCTATTAAGCCAATAGCCATCCCCAGTGTAGGAATTTGAGACACTTTTTAAATCAATTCCCATCTTTTTCTTGCCCTTTCCCACCCCCCGGTCCTCTAAAATAAATTGAAAATCAAACCATGATCCCCGCAACTAAGGAAAGAACAATGTTGCCATTAGCTAAATAAAGTGGGCTTTTGGCATGTTCTTCCAGGATGACCTCAAAATGAGCCTGTTTTAGTGATTTAGTCTGCAGTAAGGAAGGGGTTTAGGGAATAGGCCTACCCCATATATCAGCAGCATCCCATAGAGTACTAAGTTGTTATTCAGCAAATGCTACATATGGCATCAATAGAGAAAGATGCGTTAGTTCCCTCCAAATTTGCCAGACCTTTTATTTGTACTGACATCACCTCTGTTTTGTCGAATTTCATCGAAAAACTCCATTATCTTCTTAAGGAGGAATTTAGTTCTCAGTCCTGTTCTTATCTCCCACATTATGCCAAGGTCTGAAAATAAAGGGTAACGTTATTCTTATGCAGTTTATAGGAAAATTGAGGGAAAAAAGCCCAAAATGATGGAGGAAATTATTTTTTTCTAATGCTAATTTATCTAGTTTGGCAAATTTGAATCAGGCCTTTAACATGAATTCGACATTACTTTTCTCCTGATTTGTTCTTAAGACTTTTCTCTACCCCCAAACATCATACTCTCAGAACACTGAGAACTTACAGCAAACAAACAAATCATGGAAATTAAATAGCAATAAAACTGTTGTTGTCTTCATATAAAAAATATTATCCAGTATTTAAATGGTGATTATTTCCAGAAACTTGGCAATTGTAACCATACAAATAATGAAATTGATTCCAGTCACAGTCTATCTTTGTTTGGAAAGGAAATACCGGTAGTGTTTGAAAAATGGATTATTAAAGACCTTGGGTTGCTGAAGGTGGCTCATATGTTCTATTTGCTAACACAGCATCTTGTTGGGAGAAAAAAAAATAAGTACAGCCTTTCCCTACCCCAGATTATTTTCACTACAGATTTTTAGAGCAGGAAATAAAAAACAGCTAATGGTTCATGGGGCATGTGGAATTAGTTTAAGCAAAGCCGAACCTTGGCCCTGCTGACCGCCTCCTCTTTCCTGTGCTGTTTCGTCTATGCCGGCCTTAGAATATGTCAACAAATCTCCTTTAAGCTCAGATGGGGAGAAGGGATGGTGATTCTCTCTTTCTGTAAGGGAGTAATTTACAGCAGATGTGCTTTTTAAGGAAGGTACAAGTTTGTCTTGTAAAATATTTGTAAAGAAAAATAGCCTCAGGATTTCACAAAGTAATCCTTACTTAGTTTTGGAGATGTCACAGAGAGCATTGTTTTTGTAATACTGATATGATTCTTTTCTCACAAAATTCGATTATAACTCAAAGTTAGTTTTTGGGAAGAGCCAAATTTAAGTATTTAAAATAATGTAGTAAAAAAAATACCATATGTAACTTGATGGCTTTTTGACAGTGACTTGAAAGAAGCCTGATTTCAATCATGAGACATGGTTATAGTCCCAAGAACTCTTTAAGATCCTAGCTTCTCCAAGCCTCAGTTTCCTTATTTGTAAAATGAGGGAATCACCTTCCCCTACCATTTCAAGTGGGAAGATAAATTTAAAATGCTTTATAAGCCATAAAGTCCTATACATGGT
>NW_007727346.1:163091-190678 GCF_000696425.1 Galeopterus variegatus
CCATTTCAAGTGGGAAGATAAATTTAAAATGCTTTATAAGCCATAAAGTCCTATACATGGTAAATGATTATTTTTGTAACAAATCCATGTAAGAAAAAAATCTTTGAGGGTCCTACGCCTTGCACATATCTTCTCGTATATATAATAAAAGGCATCTTTCTTTGATTAAAAACTGCACTAGTAAAGTAGATTGGCAACAGAGCTTGTGCTGTTTAAGATTAAATAATTCTAGTCCTGATTGAGCCATGAGGCTTATTGAAGAGCAAATCACTGATTCTAATGGGAAGTCTTACCTGCATAAGCACTGACAGACAAAACACATGGTAAAAGCTGTGTGTCTTGCATGAGTGTAACCAGTGGCCTGTGGAGGACAAAGGACTTCGGGGAATGTCCAGTGGCTGGGGAATACTGTGAACAGATGAACTTTCTATTCATATGCCATTGTTTAAATCCTGTATCTCAGGTGAGAACAAATACAGCTGGAGGCACCAAACGAGAGTGAGCATAGATTGAGGTAGAATTTTAAGGTGGATCTTTAGGCAACTGGTCTTCCATTTCCTCAAATAGGGATTGAGAATAATACTTATCACCCTTGTGTGATTGTTGTGAGGATCACGTAAGATGATACGTGTCAGAGAAGTCAATACAAACATAAAATAATATTCCTGAGATATGTCATAAATAAGAAGGGAGAAAATGCTGTACTCTTTATTAAGATTTAGTAACATTTAACATTTAAAAGTTTTATAGTATTCCTTTTTTGGTCTTTTTCAATTGTTACTAATATTAATGACTAATGTTTACAGACATTAGTCATTAGTCTTTAGGTTCCAGACATTTGTGGCAAATGCTTTAAATGTATTAAACTAATTTAATGGTATAACCATTACAAAGGTAGGTTCCATTATTATCCCCATTTTACAAATGAAGAACTTAAATACATTGCTCCAAACCATACAGCCGGCTGACCTGTTAGCTCAGTTGTTCATAGCATGGTGTTATAACGCCAAGGTCGAGGGTTTGCATCCCTGAGCTGGCCAGCTGCCAAAAAAAAAAGAAAAAAATATATATATATATAAATAAATCACGTAACTAAGGAAATGATGGAGGCAGCATTTGAACCAAGCTTAGCAACAGATCCAGCTATTCAAAAATCTAGTCATCTTCTATCTTTTAAGAATCTCTAGTCATCTTCTAAAAAGATTAATTAATAATAATTTATTGTATGTTTTCAAATGGCTAGAAGAGAGGAGCTCAAATGCTCTCATCACAAAGAAACAATAAATTTTTTGATGACGAATATGCTAATTTCTGTTTTGATCATCACACATTGTATGCGTGTATTGAAATATAACTCCGTACCCCATAAGTATGTGTCAATTAAAAAACAAATTTTTAAAAAATATAGATTTATTTTAGAAAGATAGAATTATCTGTAATTATAGAGTGCCACAACCTTTTCTTTTCTTTTCTTTTTTTTTTTAAAGATGACCGGTAAGGGGATATCAACCCTTGACTTGGTGTTGTCAGCACCACGCTCAGCCAGCGAGCCAACCGGCCATCCCTATACAGGATCCGAACCTGGGGCCTTGGTGTTATCAGCACCGCACTCTCCCGAGTGAGCCACGGGCCGGCCCGCCACAACCTTTTCTAAGCTCTCGGTTGTGCTCTCAGATCTGCATCTGAACTTCAACCATATTTAAGCACACATTTGAAAATGAAAGCATTTCAAAAGAGATTTTTAAAAACAAACATAAGCATATACAACTCTTTCATTAGAAGTTGGGATAAAGAAAACCTAGCCCAGAATTTGCTACTTGGATTGAGAACAAGCTTGGTGTTTCTGTTTTGTATTCTCACTCAAGCTTTAACCATGGACTGAAGCAAAAGCAGGAGAAATTCCGCCCACCAGCAATGTCCTCAAATAAGCTTTCAAATGACTCTCAGGAGCAGAGGTTATTCCACAGCCCTGGTTATCTATCAGTAAAATGACTAAACCTCACCAGAAGGATTTTAGAACACATCTTATTTAACGCTTTCTTTGTTTTTCAGATGAGGTCGAAGGGGCTGTCGCTAGTCCCAGGCCACTCTTATCCTCAGTGTGCTTTCACATTTTCAAAACCTTTCCACAGTCTGTTCATTTTGACTTTATAGAAAACCCTATGAGCCATACGAATTCTTATCTCAACACTTGCACTGTCCTGGGTGAAAGTAGTCTTTGTTATTCATTTTCCTCTCTGGTTACTTGGGAACAGCAGCCTCATGGCTTCTGCCAAGGTCAGCCTGGAGGCCTCTTTGGTCCTTTCACTTGGAGTCCATCTGAAAGCAGAACTTCTCCTGGGACAAAGCCTGAGATGGGATAATCTATAATGCCCTTATCTAGAGGGGCCTTGCTTGCTGATAATAAGATTAAGTCAAAGGTTTTGATATTGCTATATAGTCCTAATCTTTAAGAGCTTTCAAGTACTTGCAGGACAGTTAGAAGGGGTTTTCTTGAGTCATTAGGACCAGGAAGATTCACAACTCCCTTAGGCCCTACATGGGGGGGGGGGTCTGAGTAGGAAGAAATTTGGCTTCAGGGAACTCTCCTGAAAACAGGTACATCTGTATCCCTGGGTACTTTCTGTAGGGTTTATTTCCATTTATATTTAATGAAAAACAGATATTTATGTATAGCTTTTTACAAATAGTTTTTAGTTTATGTTTAAGTAGAAGTTGACATGGTTAGCAAGTTTTGTATCTGCCTAGGCTTTATGTCATTTTTGTTTCTGATCCAGGATGTTTTTTTTCCCTTCCTCAGTCTATGTTTCCTCCTCCTCATCCTTCTGTCCTTTGGAGTATCTCTTCTCTAAGTCCTCCTTTCCATTTTCTCCTTTTTCTTTTCCTTCCATCTCTCTCTCTCTCTCTCTCTCTCTCTCCCTCTTCTTTTTTCTCCTATCTTTTCTTTCCCTTTCCTTCCTTCCTCTTTCTTTACATTCTTTTCTTATCATAACCCTTTGAGTGCTGGCTCCCATTTTAAAATGCCTATTGTTTGTACTGTCTAGCCCTGGGAACATTTCTCTCCAAATTCTTGTTACTTTACAATCACCTTTAAAGTCACATGCAAATGTATAATATTAAGCCAACATGGCAAAGAACATCTAAATGCTATCACAAATTGCACTGTAGAAAATGAGCACTGAAAAACATAAGGCTACTTTTCAACAGAGGAACCAAAAAATTAAGACCAAGTAAATGCCATTCTGAAAACAAACAAACAAACAAAAAAACAAACAACAAGCAAAACTCCTGTGCCAAGTCAACACAAGGGGAAAAAAAAGATCTTTTCAATGTAACATTATAAAAAATCTGCCATCATTTTCTAAAATAAAATGTGACAACAGTAAGTCATCTGGAGCAAAACTACACATGCATAAAAAGTTTAATATAGTTGGGAATTCACTCTAATAATACAAAATTTTGGTTTTTTTTCATATAAGCCAAAATGAATAAAAATACTTTGAATTCTTTGTACTAAAGAATCATGTCCATAATTTTATTATAACTACTAGTAATAATAATTGTAGACAATTTATTTATACCAGGTATTGTACTAGAAGCTTTCCATGCATTATTTAATTTAGTCCCCCACACCAAGCTCAAGGTTTTGGATACCTGTACAGGCCAGCCATCCAACCACCAAAAAAACAAAAAAATTTAGTCCCTTCATAATCCTGATATATAGATGTTTTTGAGGACTGTTTTATTCTTTTAAAAGGAAAATATACTGTCTTGTTAAATGGTGTCCATCTATCCTCTTAACATTAAATATGTCTCAGAATCCTTCAGTGTCTCAATGGAGAGTCCCTATTTTTAAAGGCTAAAAGAAAAGAGCCAAGGCACCAAGTAAATTGTGTAAGATTTGATGTAGTAAGAACTGAGTAAGACACTTAGATCTAAGATTCAGTATCCAAGGGACTCTATAAGTTGCCAAGTAGCTTGCTGTGAGAATTTCAGTATTCTAGATTTCCGGCTGAAATGTAGTAGTTTTCTATATCTGAAAAAGAAGAAATATTGGCACAGAGAAAACATTTGATCACTTCTTTGTGTGCCTTTATCCAATCTATGTACCTCAAACTAATGTATTTTCCATAGGTTAGAAGTATAGATCTGAGAGGAATTCTATTCTGCAAGGCATTTTACTAAATGAACTAGAGAAAGTGGTGCCCCCAAGCCATCTTTAGCATAGAAAATAAATCAGAGAACATAAACATATTCCAAACACAGTTGTAGATTTCATGCTATGTGAGAGTATAGTTGTCCACAAAAGAGCTGTAGTCAATGGTAAACTATAATAAATAATTATGTCTCATAGCAAATATCAACTTATCCTTTACCTTTATATAGAGGTTATATATATAGCAAGACTTTAAAGGAGAAGCAAAATTATGATCAAGATTCGCTCTTTGGGGTAGAAGGTATTTCAAACCTAAATACTTCCTCCCAGAACTAATAAGGTGACTTTATACTCTGGTTTGCTGTCACAGTTTGATTTAATGTTTGTTATCCCAACATAAGATTTAATAGCTCTTTTCACTCTTAAGACACTCTCTCACCCTAGAAAGTGAAATAATGTTAATTTTATAATAGTAATATTACAGCAAACATATTCTATATACCTGCTAACTGTGATCAATACAGCACAGGTGTTCAATAGATTCATTTTCTGTGATGTCAACCAGGTTGATAATGACCACTTTGGGAGGGCCCCTAAATGCATTAATGACTGAGGTAGGATGCAGTTCAGCATGAAGAACCAGTCCCAGAATACACACCCCCTGATGCCCATCACTTGGGCTTCTTGTTTCCATTCAAAACACAATCCATGAAGCGGGGCATTTGTCACTTTGGTTTGAAAGTCAATGAACTGGATTCTCCAAATATGTAAGATATTCCTATTGGTTCTTTAGGTCTTTAGATTTTCCTACATATCTCAAGGCAAGGAAGTAGCTACTTCTTTGGGAGAATCTAGTTAACTTTCTGTTGTGATGTGTGACAGTAAAATAGGCAAATATTAGACAAACACTGTAATTCAAGTTTTGCAATTATTGATGTTTTGTGAACTATTTAAAATCTAATAAGAAAGCTTTTTTTTTTTTTTTCGTGTCCGGCAATGGATCGCAACCCTCAGTGTCGCGCCCGTACCGGACCGGGACCGGCAACGGGATCGCAACCCTCGGTGTCGCGCCCGCACCTCGCTCAGCCAGTGAGCGGGAACCGGTCTGCATGTGGGATCCAAACCCTCGGCGGGAGCGTCGCCGCACTCCCAAGCGGCGCACTGTAGCAGTGTGCCACCGGGCCGGCCCAAGAAAGCTTTTTTAAAAATTGTGTAGAATCATCAGAGATAGTTATGCAACATAAATCTCACATGTTCTCAGATTTATAGTTATAGCTGTTCTTTATGGGTAATTTTTTTTTTTTACATCTTCAAAAGAAACCTTAATAATGCATTTTTTAAAAAAAAAAAACCAGTGTCAGTACCAAGCCTTTGGATGATTAACTACCCTATGATATTTCCTTACATCTTCAAAAGAAACCTTAATAATGCATTTTAAAAAAAAAAAAAACCAGTGTCAGTACCAAGCCTTTGGATGATTAACTACCCTATGATATTTCCTTCATCCAAGCTGGTTTATAAAGGAAAGCAAAAACGACAATAAAAGAAATGTACCAATTTATTCTCTACTAATAAAGTATTGAACATTAGTGAAAAAAGTATGAAATATTGGAATGCAACACAGAGCAATTCCATTACCCATTGCAGTTTTGGGTCATATACTGTATATAAAGAGTAATTACTTCATTGGTTGGAGACCACAGTGAAGGACTATAGAATTTGATGAAAGAGATTTTAAAATAAAAATTTTATCCCAAAGCATTTGCTTTTCAAAACTTTGCCCACATTACAGACAGACCATTTTATTTTGTCTTTTGGTGGCCAGGGGTAAAGGAATGGAGGTGTGCTGCAAGTGCAGGAGAAACAAAGAAAATTAAGAGTGAGCAGATTTTTTAAAATTCTTAGTAAATAATGATACAGCACTTGGATTTTAAAGTATCTACTAAAAATTGTCTTTGCAGATGACTTAAATGATACATCCTGTTAAAGAAGGTCCCATGTTTAATATTTGCTCACCACATTGTTGACGTTCAATCTGGTGGTTTCTAACACATCTTTCATTTTCTATCTTTGAATCAAGTGTCTAGATTTCATTTTCTTGCTGAAGATTTTAGCTGCGTGATGAGCCTCAAGGCTAGATCACGATGTCTACAATACAAGTTCCTAAACACTTCCAAATCTTTTCTCCTTGTTTATCTCACAGGGATTCTGGGTGGAAATTGAAATCTTCCTGGATAGAATAGCAAGTTCACTGGCTGTATTATGGAGAATACAGAATCTGGAGTTGGCCAGTCATGTCCCAATCCAAGCTCTGTCACTTTTCCCTGAGCCTGTTTCCTCTTCCATAGAATAGAGAAATATAACTACATTGTAGGATGGTTGTAAGGATTGAATGGGCTAAGTGAAAAGTACTTTACAGTGTTTAATGAGAGTCTGTTTATATTCTTTCCAAATATAATGATTCCAGAAATAATAATTTCATAAGATAGCTTATAAAAATACAAAAAATACATTACAGAAATTTAAACCACAGTAAGGTCGTGCTCAATAAGTACCAATTCATTTACTACTTATACCCATCTTCCTTTAATAATATTGGAGAAAATCAGGGAAATATTCTGATTATAAAAGTAAAACATTAATTGCAAAAAATTTGAATATTATAGGAAGTACAATTATCTTCCATTATCTATTTGATACATTCCCTTCATCTTCTTTCCCAACATAGCCATTTTAAAATAAGTTAGGATTATACTATATATCACATTTACTTCTTACTTTTTTTTCAATTTCTATTAGATCATGAGCATTTTTGTTGTCATTAAGTATTCTAAATATTTTCTGATTTCATCAATTAATAGTCTATCAATTAATTATATGTGCCATAACTAATCCCACTCAACATGTTAATGGTTTTTCTTTTTGTTATCATAAACAAAACAGCAATAAAAATTCCAAATGTTTATTGAATACATTAAAAATATCATCCCATCATTCATCATATTTGTTGCAAAGCTTTTTCCATTTAAGACTTTTAAATTTATGATGACCTTTGACATGTTTTTAATGTTTTTGATTTTATGTAACCATTGCTATAAATTATTTTCCTTTGTGATTTCTTCTACTGCTTGTACGTTTAGAAAGTTCTTTCCTATTCTAATGTCAGTAAATAGCTATATAGTCTTGCTTTTTTATAATTCATTTTTAGCTTTTAGCTTTTTAAATATTAACCTGGAATGTATTTGCAGATATCTATTTGAGGCAGATATTGAGGTAGATTTGGGCTACCTCAAATATATTTGAGAGCCTATTTAAGGTAGGGCTTAATGTAATTTTCCCCAAATATTTAACACAATTGCCAGTAACATACTTTCTTCTTTATGATAGTGTCTTATCATATATCAATCTCTCTTTCAATGCCGATATCTCATTTTAATTACTTAAATATCTGGCCTAAATGCCTTCTCATTGTTTCTCTTTACACAAATGTCTTGGCTGTAGTTACCTATTTATTCTTCCAAACAAATTTTAGAAACACTTGGTCAAATTCTCCCCATTTTACTCCACTCCAAACATTAGGATTTGGTTGAAATTGCATTAAGCCTATACATTCAAGTGAAACAAAAATTATTTTAGTATTCAGTATTGCATAATAGAAACATGGTATCTCTATTTTCTTCATGTAGATTTTGCACGTTTCTTGTTAAGGTTATGCTTAAGTATTTTATATATTTTATTGTTATTGTAAAAGAACTGTTTCCTCATAATTTTGAACTGGAAAGACATTATTTAATCTCAATGGACTTCATTGTACAACCTGGTTCATCTACAGTTTTGATTTATTCTGTATGTGGAAAAAATTATATATATATGTAATAATAAATATTATATAAATAATAATAATATATATTTTGGGGGATGGGGGCTGAAAATGGAAGTCAGCTTTTATTGAGGAATACAGATGACCTGAAGAGAGACGTTAGGCTCACCCATCTCTTTTGGTAAACCTGAAGGAGAGTGGCCAGACTAAAGCCATCTCAAAGACTCAGATTTACTCAGGGGTTTGTAAAGAGGGGTTGAGGGAGTAGAAAGTGGGAAAGGAAAAGCAGGAGGGAGGGGTGTGTGACCTGTGGGGGCTCCAGGCAAGGAGCCAGGTGTAAGGTCTCCCCAAGGCCACCTCTGTTTTCTGCTCCCATCCTTGATGTTATCTTAGGGTCCTGATTCAAGATGGAACCAGCATAGCTTTGTTGACGTCTTCCTTGGTTTCTCAAAGTCTGGACATTATGTGTCTTGTAGCAAGTCTTCAGCTCCATGCTGATTGTTCTAAAGTATTCTCCTAACCCATTTTTCTGTTTAGAGCTTTATTAATTTCTTCTCCAGTTTGGTCCAGGAGATTCTTGAAAGGTACTCTTTTCTGCTGGCTTTCAGGCTCTGATCTTTTCTATCTACATCTCCAGAAGGGCAGGGTGGCTTTTGGTATCCTGCTCACAGAGCCATAACTGAAGGGGCCAAAGGAAAACATCACCCCTAAAGGTTCATTAATAAAAATCACTAATAAATTTAGATCAATAGGAAGAAAAGGCATAGAAAATTTTATTATTTAACATGCTAGGGGAAAGCAAAGCATGGGGGGCACCACAAGAGAGTAATTTTCCCTGGAAAAACATTTTTAAGAGCACTTTGCTTCATAGATATAAATGAACTTGGCCGATGCTTGGGAATTGAGAATACTAAGGGCCATGTAGATTGTTAGGACAGACCAACTTTGTAGTTATGAAAGGAACTGGAAGGAGCCATTTGTTATTCATTTTATTATAAAATGTACAATTGCATAGGTGAAATTAATGCATCTTATTACTGTAAGTGGAGAAAAGATAAGAAGTGGTTGTACCCTTCATGGCAAGTGAAGGGTGACTTTTGAAGACAGTGGGGACCCCAAGGATAGCTTATTGTTTCCTACTCTGTTACTTAGCTTTATGTGTCTCTTCTACGCCATTGTTTGACAACCTGTTTTGGTGTAAGCAAGATGAATAATGTAGACAGTTTCTCCCATGGGAATTAAATTTTAAGTGAAGGCTCTAAGTAACTGGTGCCTATACTAAAGATCAAGTTATAAAACTGGACTCCATGTCCTTGGTCCCAGTACACCCTCCTGTCCTTGGAGGATGCATGCACTCCTGTCATTCACTTGCCCTTGGTTTCTCAGGTGAGGAGGTATATGCCATCCAGGAGGTATATGCCAGCCCTGGCCAAGTGTTCACAGTGTAAAGTGCTTTAAACTCTTCTGAAATAAAAGTCAGTATGTAAATGTGCAACATGACATTATTCTAGCTTCCTGGCTGCTTTCAGCAAGCACTGACTGCCACATGAGGTCTCAAGTGTTCTGGCATAGTGCGCAAGTGTTCAAAAGAAGTTAAAGTAATGAAATTGGATCTACATTTCCATAGATATTCAAGCTGGCATGAAGGGATGGAGTCATGGAATCAGGCTTGGATGGTCTCCACCAAACAGCCTAGGCAAGTGCCTATGATGCCAGGCTACTAAGTGAATTTTCAGTCGTGAAAGGCCACCACTGTTTCTCTCTCTGGGTCTAAAATGCACATTTCCCCCAGGCTTACACCATTCTCCAGGTGCTTTATGCTCAATCCCACCCACCCATTACCTGGAACATCAGCTTTGCTTAAATTCAACACAAGTTTTAAAATGAAGTACATACAAATATGGGAAAAATGTTTAGTTAGAACCCTAATGTAGTATATGCTACTATATAAAATAAATAATAAGACTATTATTTTTAAGACGGAGGTCAGGCTTAGTGTGCATCTGATCTAGAAAGCGTCCACTTAATGGATTTCAGTTGACTTTGTCATTGTTTGCAGTTTTCAATGCTCACAGGTTATCTCATTTGCACCCAGCATTCTCTGATGCTGAAATATCTGGAACCATAGCCAAACTTAGGTAATGGGTGATGGGATCAAGAAACCGGGTCTATTAACTAGAGGGCCATGGAGGGTCCACAGTCAGTGCAGAATCCAGGTTTGGTAATTCTGAGACCTGCCCTCTCTCTTATCTCCCTAGTCCCTTAATTGTTTTTGTTCATCAGGGCAAAAGCTATAGAACCTGATTCTTCTGCTTTATAACCACCTATGTAGTAGCACAGGTCCATAATGCTTCCTCCTCATATCCCTTAATATCCTGAATTTTCATGGGCTCCAATTATCCATTTATATACACAGGGATGAATTTTATTTAAGTTTAAAAATGCAAGAGTGGGACAACCCAAAGCATTCAAGCACTGAGGAATACCTTCACTCATGCAGAATTTCTTTTATTTTGTTTTAGGACAGTGAAAAAAAGGGATTTATAAATAAAATCTATGCCATCCAGGAGGTATGTGTCAGTGTCCAGAACATCCTAGATGAAGTGGCTTCCTTTGGCGAAAGGATAAAGAAGTGAGTGATGCTGACACGTGAACCCTGGCCTTCTGTGGGACGGGGTGTCCATTTGTTTCTCGGAGGTTGAAATGCCACATTGTTTTTGTCAGAGGGCACTCCTTCTGGGTGATCTATTGCTCAGTTTCATCATTATTTACTTTGTTTCTGCCAGTCTTTGGTTTTCTGAAAGTTCTATCAATTTCCTTCCTGAAATTTAGAACATATTGGTTGGAAAGAAGTCATACTTGTAGCTTTGAAGAAATAACACCGTCCTAAATTTTAGCACATTTTTCACAGTGAAAGACTTTGTTCATAAATGAAATATGAAATCATGATAGAAAAAGAATAAACCAAGCTAAATGAGGATTTCAGGTAATCAAGACACACCTGCATTTTATTATTGGTCTAGTTATATTTTTATCAAGTTACTCTAAAGACTAAAAAATTGTATTATGTATCGCATAATACTCTTAAAATGCAAAAATATTCTTAAATTCTTTCATATTTGTGTATTTAAATAGCTGGTATCATAATTATCAATGAAATAAACCAATGCTTTGTCATTTAGAAAACACACAGAATTTTTATAATTAAATAATACAGACTCCTTTACTTAAAAAATTAATCCTTTCCTTAGTTTTTTAAACTAAGGAAATACAGTTTCATTGAGATATCATGTAATAAACTTAAATTCTTAATATTAGTGTGTTTTATATAAAATAACTATTTACTAACATACTTTTAAATACAATTGCTTATTTATAAAAATAAGGTAGATTTACAATAATTGATTATCAGTTAAAAATATACCAAAGCCCCATACTACTAAACTATGTGAAAATTGGCCTACATAATTATTCCTGATGGTCTGTATATCTGGGGTGTTCTATATCTGAATAAGCCTTTATTTTCCTAGTTTCATATATCAATTCATTGTTTATTATTCATAACCAAAAGTGTTCTGCAGATTTGAATCCTTGGGCATATGCAGAATTTGAAAGGAGGAAATTATTTAATCTAAAGGTGTGAGTCATCATCCAGTGCTTTTAATGTTGCAAGAGATAATGCATTTTATTTTGTATAATTTTTTGTTTAATACATTTCCACATATGCACAGGTGCTGAGTTTCCACTTCTTACATTATAGTAGACAGAACAGCCTCCTTGTCACTCCAAAATATGCCTCTAAGCAACATTCAGTCTCAGACTTCTTTTTTTTTTTTTTCTTTTTTGTCTTTTTTACTGACCGGTAATGGGATCGCAACCCTCGATGTCGCACCCATACTCGGGACCAGCAACGGGATCGCAACCCTCGATGTCGCACCCATACTCGGGACCAGCAACGGGATCGCAACCCTCGATGTCGCACCCATACTCGGGACCAGCAACGGGATCGCAACCCTCGATGTCGCACCCATACTCGGGACCAGCAACGGGATCGCAACCCTCGATGTCGCACCCATACTCGGGACCAGCAACGGGATCGCAACCCTCGATGTCGCACCCATACTCGGGACCAGCAACGGGATCGCAACCCTCGATGTCGCACCCATACTCGGGACCAGCAACGGGATCGCAACCCTCGATGTCGCACCCATACTCGGGACCAGCAACGGGATCGCAACCCTCGGTGTTGCGCCCGCACCGCGCTCAGCCAGTGAGCTGGAACCGGTCTCCACATGGGATCCGAACCCTCGGCGGGAGCGCCACTACACTCCCAAGTGGCGCACTCTCCAGTGCGTGCCACCGGGCTGGCCCCAGTCTCAGACTTCTGAAGACTGATTCCTACATCTTTTCCCTCTCTTCTTCCTCTCTGTGTTATTTTCATCTCTAAGAATGTTCCCTTCAACACCCTACCCACTGAAGCACAGTATGAAGCCCTAAATTTGGGGCATTTCCCCTACTGAGTGTTGTCCTTTCTTTGTGGTACATTGTGTGCTGATACCGGAAGGAAACGTCTTCATTTATACCAGAAGACCCTGGGTCAGCTCTGAGGTCTGGTTAGTGAATGCTAACCGTTGGAGGTAGGAGGCCTCAGAACAGGTGCATGGCTGGAAAACATGATGGCTAACTGAAGGCTGTGACCAAATCCTGGCAGTGGACTAGCCTTGGGAAAGCTGGTTTTGTAGAACTTTCCATACTGAGATATAGGAATAAGTTATAGGATCCAGTGAGTCTTATAGGAGCCATCTCTTCTGCACAACAATCTTTTGGATGCTAAAAAAGAGAAAGTCTCTTGGGGTCACATGGGATTAAAAGCATCTATCCAGGGCCGGCCCAGTGGCACGCTGGAGAGTGTGCCGCTTGGGAGCGCGGCGGCGCTCCTGCCGAGGGTTCGGATCCCATGTGGAGACCGGTTCCCAGAAGTAATCTTTAAGCACAAAATGAAATTACTACCTATTTCTATTAATACCTATTTCTATTATTACCATATTTTGTTACTGAATTATCATTTCATTTGTTACTAAATTTTCACTTGTTACTATTTGTTACTAAATAATCATTCCAATTGCATCTCTTTTTTTGAGGAAGATCTTATTCTAGATTTAGATTCCATAATGCAGAGAGTGGAAATAGAAAGGGCAGTCTTTTTTTCTAACATTAGCTGCACTGGTGAAGATTTTTTGCTGTTTATCCTTCCAAAAGAAGTAGGGAGAACACAGGCAGTCCTTCAGTGGGGCTGTGCAGAAGGAAAGTTTTCGGAGTGAAGAGCCAGTGCCCTCACATATGCAGTAGTGTGATGGATGGCTCTAAGCTGAGCCACAGGAAAGCAAGCAGACCCTCGGCCTTCTGTTCTCTCCACAAGCAGGCAGAAGCAAAAGAAGCACAGATCTGGCATGATCCTTTACCTGGTGACAGTTACAGGATGCTCACTCTGACCACAAGAGAAAAAAAGACAAAAGATGGTAAAGCCAGCCCCAAAGGTTACTGAAAGCAGCACAACCAGCTTGATCCAACTTTGGCTCTTTTACTAGAAAAAACAACTTTAGGAAACAGTTGACCTAGAGAGACACAAAAAGCAGGCTATATACCATGAAGCTAAGGAACAATTCCTAAATGTTATGCTGAGGCCCAGCATAGGAAGAAAATCGCTTAGCAATCATCCTTTATTGAATTAAAATTGCCCTGGACAAACTCCACCCCAAATGAGTACAATACAAATTACCAGGAAATGAGAAAAAATAAAAAACATTAACATTATCCACATCACATACAATTTCATATTTTTCTAAAGTGTCTTTTGGGCCCTTCTTACTGCCTTATGAAAAGAAATCCATACTTCAGACTGCTGGAGTTGATTAGCTCTAATAATATCACCTGATTCACATAAACATGTTATACCACATCTAATCTTCCTTGATAAAATAAAAGCGATCCTCGTGTTATTTATAAAGGAGGAAACTCAGGGTTAGAGAATTTGATTCATCTACAGTCTAACAGAATCTAGGATTTGAACACAGATCTGCTAGCTTCTTGGCTCTTTTCACTGAACCATGTTAAAGAGTAAGTCGGCTTAAATAGATCCTATTTGGTAGATGAACACTGAGGAGAGAATTCAAAGAATGCAATGGTATGCCTGTGAAAGTTGAAATATTTAGGTACCCAACCCTGGCAGCTCCACACAATGTTCCTATTTTCTTTGTAATTTTGTCACTCTCTCTTAAAGATTCCCCACAGAACTTCGACATAAAAAGCCTGAAATGATTACAATCCATGTTCCAGTTCCCTGATTTTCTACACTGTCTTTTTTGCCTTCTTAGTCCCCTTTTTGTCCCACTAATTCCTTCCCATCTCCTTAGTGCTATCTTTTTTTGTAACTTCCTCTACTTCTGTTCACCGGTCCTGTTTCTGTTCTTTGTTACCATGTCGTCTTGCTGTCAGTACTCAGTCTTGTAGCCTTCTGTGCTCCAGCCCTCCACACCATCAACCACCAGCAGTATCGCAGCCCTGCCCTGCTGCAATGCACACTTTTCCATTTGCACTCCCTTTTCAGTCTAGCCAACAAATCTACTACATGCCATGCTCTCCTTTGCCGGAAGTCACAGGAAGAATAGTAAGCAATACTGGCTGTATTTCTCAATTACCTATGTATTTCTGGGAAGAAGGGCAATGAAGGCAGGTGAATTTTTTACAAGGCTAACTGCTAACCTGATTTCCAGTTCCATTTGAAACATAGCTGAAGTAGGAAAGTGAGTATTCCCCTAAAGAATTCTAAAATTCAGAGGACTTACTTATAAATTTAGTCTATAGACAATTGCTGGCAACATTTTATTCCCCATGTGGAGAATGAATGGTAGAAAGAGAGAATGGTAGGCCCAGGGGTCTTCCCCTCTATGAGATTTTGGAGAAAACAGGCTGTACTAGTTTAACGGTAGCAAAGAAAAGATCTTTTCACCATGCGGGGAGTCACCCAAGGAATGCAACGGCTTTAAAATCAAGTCACCTGGAATAATCTGGTGGGGTTGGTAGCAAGACCCTTTACCTGGGCCCTGTGTTTATAGAATTGAGCAAATTATGAATAATCTGTGTCCTCTGATAGCCTGCTACAATTAACTTCTACTCCAGAGAGAGAAATGCAAACTAACTAGGTCCCAAGTTAGTCAGAATCCCATTTATTTTAATCTTTGTTTGAAAAAGGTGAGAAGTGTTCAGATTGCTGATGTGTTAATTTTTCATTCAGTACTTTCAACTGGACTGTCCCATTCTTAAGCTGGCTGGCCATTGTAGCCCTCTGTATGTTCACAGTCATCCTGTACTTCATTCCACTGAGATACATTGTCCTTGTCTGGGGTAAGTAAAACTATTTTTTTTTTTTCTAAACTGTCTTAGCTGCTAAGAACAAACTATTTTTAAGGGATGAGTTATACTGTCAGTAGTTCCCTATATTTATGGTCATAAAGCTACTCCATGATGAAAAGAGACAGGTCAGTTAAAAATCACAACAGTATAAAGATTTAGTTCTACCTGCAAAATGCATTTTTCTTATCTGGCACCATAGGCTCTATCATACTATAAACATGTTGTTGTGAAGATTCTTCATATATCAAAGTGTAGCTTTGTCTAGATATTGCTCTGATTTATTTTCACGACTTATAGGCAAACAGAGGCATTTTGATCCATATGGTGCATTTAGGACAATGTGCTTTTTTCCTTTGTTACTTTATCTTGTGGAAGTATATGTAAACATGGTACTATACATGGCCACATATTTAAGTGGTCACCTCTAGGACTCGGAAAAATACTTCTTAGGAACAACAACAAAAGTTTGCTTTGTGTGTACTAAACAAGAATGCTTCTGCAAAAAACCTACTTTAAAGGTGATTTTTATTGGTCCTAATTTTTTTTTTCTTTTTTTTTTTTTTAAAGATGACTGGTAAGGGGATCTTAACCCTTGACTTGGTGTTGTCAGCACCACGCTCAGCCAGTGAGCGAACCAGCCATCCCTATATGGGATCCGAACCCGGGGCCTTGGTGTTATCAGCACCACACTCTCCCGAGTGAGCCACGGGCAGGCCCTATTGGTCCTAATTTTTAATGCAATTATGCTGCTTGCCAAAGTTATCACATACTTAGATTCCATTTAGGAGGTAGTCAGTTTCAGCATTATTCATAGTTTGATGTTGTTTTCCCCCCTTCCTGACAAAATTCTTGTTTGGAAAACTCAATTTTCAGTCTGTAAGATCTACTAACATAAAAACTATGACAAGGATATATATAGGCAAGACTGGGAAGAAGTAGAACTCTCTACTTGCCCTGTACTTCCACACACACACACCAAAGATTGCTAAATCCACACAAAATGCAAAGAACCAAAATGTGGTCTTAACCTCAGAAAACATGCTTACATTGAAAGCAAAAATATCAAAGGGAGTTTTTTGTTCAAGACTTTTAATGAAATACATTGGAATAAAGTAAGTTGAGGTTTGACGTCTCCAAGCCCTCCAGTTTTAACATTCCTATTTCTCTATTCTTTTTGGCTCATCTTGTCATATCTTGAGCAAGCCCTATTACCCCTCATCAACACTATGATTATCTTTACACCTTGGGTGGGAGGTGGGAGAAATGGTGATTATTTTTTTGTTTCCTACTTTCTACAATTCAAAGAAATTCAATTAGGACAGCACTTTCACTACCCAAGGGAAGAGGTATTTCCACCATGTTCTTGCTTCCTACTGTATGTTCAAGCCCTCATCTTTCATTCTTTCTTCTAATATTTAAAGCAGTTGCTGTTTTATTGGAGGAATTTGGGTAGAGTGTCACGTGTGGCAGCTTATTAACACTAACCTGTCTAGGGTCAGACCCACCTTGGGCTTGCAGAGTCATCTCTGCTCCCATAGGTAACAAACCCCCAGTTTTGCTTCCCCAGGTTCTCAGAAACTGAAGCCCATGGTAGACATCTGGCTATGTAACCTGTGATGGCCTCACTGGCTGGCTGTCTTAAATTAATTTTAGAGAATGTGTTTTGGCCTCTTGTTTCATCAAATGAAATAAAACAAGAACAGTATTCCTTTAGTGATAGGTGATTGATGAAATATTAGCCGGAAATTTAAGACACAGGTCTTATATGGGGAGAGAGAGACCAAAATCAAGATTCCAGAAGAAGTTCATTCTGCATGAACTTCCCAAGAACCAAATGCTCTAGTTTATGGCTCACTTTATACCAGTGTTTTTTTGTTTTGTTTTGTTTTCATGTAAAGCTGTTTATTTTTTCAAAAAGCTGTGGCAATCCCTCTTTCATTTCATGTTTGAAAAAAAACCAAGGTCACATATCTTCTAAACATTTAGCTTGCGTAACAGCAACAGCCCCCAACCTCTCTACCACCAAAAAGTGTATCTTTTGAAAAAGAAGAAACCAATAAATTAGACTTCTTGCATTAGCAATCTCAATCCAGAATGTAGGAGGACAAGTTTCACCATAGATGAAACACTAAAGCAAGGCTTCTAAGTACTGTAGCACTGGGGAGAAAAAAAGCAAGATATTGTTCATTCCTGCTAGGTACCCCCTTTTGTTTCCCGAATAAAATGCCTTTCCTGCTGAGAAGGAGCTATTAAAGAGCAAAGAGAAAGACAGAAACAAAACAAAACAAAACAAAACAAAAAAGAAAGGGGAAAAAAAACAGCAGTTCAGTTGGGAAAGAGGGAGAAAGAACAGAAAGATAGGAGGGAGTGAAAGAGGGAGGAAATGGGTGAATTTGTTCATTCAGTCAAGGCTGAGGGGTAGCATACAAGCTAGGTCTTCAAATTACTGTAACACTTTTGCAAGAAATGTGCTTTGTATAACTCCAGACTTTGGAGATTTTGATAGTGTTTGATCTATTACTTTTTCAGGCATCAATAAATTTACAAAAAAGCTTCGGAGTCCATATGCAATTGATAACAATGAACTACTTGATTTCCTTTCCAGAGTCCCTTCAGATGTACAAGTGGTATGTAGGTTCCATCATCATCATCATCATCATCATTATTATTATTATTATCATTACTATTATTACTATTATTATTATTATTATTATTATTTTACTGTAGTGTGGTGCTGGGTTTTAACTTTTACATGCTTTTTAATTTCAAAGGTTTTAGAAGAGCCAGGTAAAGTTGGCATAGCCTGTAGCAGATTTTACCAATCAGGAATTTAGCCCACTTGAGGTGCTATCCAAGAAATCATAGAGAAGAATGGGGAATTGGAAAATGAGAGCAGGTTGCATAAAGAACTTACCACAGCTGTCAGGGAAAATCCTCCTCAGCTGGAGTTTGTGAAGGGATGTCACCATGACCTGAGTGGAAGAAATAGGAATATTAGATGATGAAAGCAAAATGTGTCAGTGGGCATTTAAGAGAAAAACATTTTTTTCCCCAAATTTGCGCAAATTGAGTTTTAAAGATGTGTAGTTTGGGGATTTGAGGGGGGTGGTTAAGCTGACTGCTTTTTGAAGACTGGAGCATATCTCAAAAAGCAGTTGAAATCCTTTGAGATTAATGTCCATTAACCATCAACTGTTTTCAACGTGAAATAAGAAAGGTTTTTATCAAAATCTTGAAACTGGGTTGCTGTGATATCTTTTTCCTTTGTTTCAGTTGAGTTTTTCATTTGATGAGACATAATTGGGCTGGATGGAGATGGTATTAAACAAACAATAAATTGCAAAGAACCATTATCCAGCCCTTCAAAATATATCGAGGTGGTTTTGCTTTTAATGTAATGTGTTATGGACAGTGAAGACCCCAGCCCATAACCAAAGTTCACATCAGGGCTCTATGTAGTTTCTGGCAGGATTTCCCTTCTGACTCTTGCTCTATCACCATGTTGTTTTCTGTATCCCACCTGCAGATCCCATACAGCTTCTAGAGTAAGCATTTTTCCCCCCAAGCACTGTCTCTCATTCCTTTGCTTTTCCGTCCTTTGCCAAAAAGTGGCCACCTGACCAGTCTTTCTCTGAACTCTGTTTAAACAGGTGCAATACCAAGAACTGAAACCAGATCCTTCTCATAGCCCATATAAAAAGAAGAAAAACAATCTTGGCTAGCCAGCTCCCAGCACTGAGGAGACGAGCATCTGTTTGAGAAGATAAAAGAAAAAGCCTTCAGCCTCAGCAGCATTTCCTTTCTTTCTGCTTTTTATTTATTTTGACTTTTTATCATGATCGAGAGCATTTGTAAATAGTGTACAAAGGCATATGTCTTTGAAAATACACTTCTATTGTACAGACTCAACTTGATAAAGGTTTAGCTACTGCTGTGTGAAAGCCTTGTTAACTGTGGGTAATAATATAACACATTGAAAAAACAAACGTAAGAATGATAACATTAGAAGATACACACTTCTCTAATTACAAGTGGAAGAACCAGAATATTGGATTAAATACTCATCTGTGCTCTGATTAAATCTACATAAGTTGTAAATGTCAGTTTGATTTTAAAGTTTTTTTTAAATGTGACTATTTTTTTATCTGAAAAGTAATTCATTACAATTTCCTATGTTTTATACATTTCAAAGGAGACGGGGAGGGAATCCCAAAGCCTGAATAATGGAATGGCTGCATTTCAATTTAACACAGATTCTGACTTTAGAACCTGATATTCACTCCTGTGCAAATTACATAGGAATGACTACACTGATTTTAAGGTAAGAAGTGAAGGTACATTCACCCCCTAAAGAGAATCTTCAACGCTCTGAAATCTTATAAAGAAAACATTCAAAACCTTCTATCGTTCCATCTAAAACCTTAAAATCTCTACAGGACTATACAACGTAAATACTGCCAGGTTTATAAATGATTGCCTATCTGAACTTTTATACCTATCACTACTTTAATTTATACTGAGTTAGAAAATTACAACCGGGTTCAGTTGTCAAAAATACTAGCAAACTAAATCTATATTGCTTTTGGTGTCAGATTATACCTTTGTGCATTTAAAAATATTTAATACTCAAGTGTTCTCACAGAAATAAAGTCTCTGCTTTCTCATTGTTACTGAAATGCTTTAATGAATATTATGATTTTTGTTATTAGCGTAAATTTTAATGTAGAGGAGAATGCAGTGTGCTAAGTGATATGCCAGTGTTTCATTAAATTCATTTATGAAAAATCATTCTTGATAATATGAATGCATGAAAATCTGTTTTGTAAAATATACTGCTTGTGGGTGGAGGGTACTTTAAAAATGTTTCACTACTTACTGTAGAATCTATACTTAAAAATTACATTCCCAAGAACTCTTACAGTAGTTTTTGTATCTAACTCCCTGGTATATCAAGGGGGAATACCTCTGGAGAAATAAATAGTTTGGTTGGTGAGAATGTCTTACTTCCCTGGCCTGATAGGGGATTAAACTTGGTTGAGATTTCTTCAGACAATATTTTGTACTACTTTATTAATAATAGACTGGGATAGGGTAAAGGTAGGGGTTATGCTGGAAAAATGTAGAAAAGCTAAGAGCAAGAAACATATATTTCATTGTAAAGGAAGATTCTTTAAAAATAAATTTAATCTCATCAAAGCTGATTTTTAAAGTATTTTTATTTTAGAAATATGTTGTTAAATAATATTTCTTATAATAGAACTATTTTGATCTCTTTATACACTATGCTTGAAAGAATGTCAATTAAATTCCCTTTCTAATGAAAGGCTTTGACCTCGATATGCTTTATTTAGTGCACCATGTTTAAAATGACAAGCTTACATCCGCATACCATTACTGTTTGTTGCTAAAATACTCCATGAAGTTGATGTTACTACATAAAGTTTATTGATGAGATATTTTGTTTAAAATAATTTTCGATTATACCTTGTGTGAGATTTATATTCTGTAATGACAATGTCTACACAGATGTCCTCCATGAAGTTGATGTTACTACATAAAGTTTATTGATGAGATATTTTGTTTAAAAAAATTTTCGATTATACCTTGTGTGAGATTTATATTCTGTAATGACAATGTCTACACAGATGTCTATAAGCCTGATAGTCTACCACCTCAGGTGTATCTAGTGGATAAAAACCATTAACAAATGACTAACTTCTGTTTGTTTCACTGTATCAAGTTTCAGATGTTTAGTTCAATGGTAATGTTGATTATACATTCACTGCATTAAATATAGAAGAAAATATTTTCTATGTATAATCAGTATTCTTTTCTTTTTCTTTCTTTGGTGTTTGAGAGAGGAATGATGGGGGATTGTGTGCATATTCTTGTAAGTGTCACTTCACTTAAAGAAGAACAGATTTGGTTTGAACCAAGTTTTTCCTGAAACCTTGACTGTTGTATAAAACTCAACCCCTTGGAGGGGTGAGCATCCAATGAAGTAAATAGCTGGAGGTATGAAAGTGATTGATATTCAGGAGAATCTTCATTGCTTTTACAAACTATTACCTTCTCAGGTTGAAAACAGACTATGTCTGGTAGACTTTTAATTACTTCTTTCCCCTTCTCACATAGGTATGATTTTGTCTTGAGAGCAGCCTGACTTGCCTTGGTTTTGAGAGACTTAGGATGTAAATATTTCAAGATACCTTAAGAGATTAGATGTCACTCTAACACCGATTTGGACTAAATATAGTAGACATTGTGAAGTACTAAATGTATTTCTCAGTATCTCTTAGTGAGTAAACTCATTGAAGGTCATTATTTATATTTATATTCTAAACTATTATTACTCTTAATTGTGATAAGAAATGTGTACTTGTACATATTTTAACCCTATAGAAAGAACATAGTACTTCTTGTTCATTTTGGTACTGTTCCAGACTATAAAATTGATAGGTTCTGTAGGTATTCCAAATTAGTTTTGAACCAATCTATGTACTAGGATAATCTGAGTTGGGAGATTCTTTAAATGACTTTGCTCTGTGATATATTTATTGAGTACTTTCTGTATGACCTTGTCATAGGCAATGGTGAAACCAATAATAGTATGTTAAAAGTAGTGGGCTGGCTAGTTAGCTAAGATGGTTTAGAGTGCAGTGTCGGTAACACCAAGGATAAGGGTTCTGATCACCATACCAGCCAGCCACCAAAATAAATAAATAAATAAATAAGCTCTTTTATCCAGGGACCATAGGAGCTTTTCTTTTTTTCCTTTTCATTTAGATCTCAATATCCAAAGGTTTCCAATGCTGAAAGTAGTCTACCTTTGTATTAAGAAGTCTTATTCAAAGGCTGTAACTTCAGTTTATAAACTTGGTAAGTGAACCTAAATGTATGTAATGTTTTTGGGTTTTGAACTCACTGAGCATTAAGAAAAAACAAAAAGTACAAGGCAGTTGATGTGCCAGAAGTACCAGTAAAGAAAAACATCATTATACTTCTTGAAAAAGCCTCAAATATTCTTGTTTAAATTCTGGGTCTTTAAATGTCTACTGTGTGTATACGGATGCCTATTCATTGGTTTGATTGGATTATCTAGAATCAGCCCTTCCTAATTAATTACTCAGTCGAGTATGAATTAAGACCACGTAAAAAAATTTAATGAATTCTTACAATAGTGTCATTTCTTTCAATTATAATTCTCTTCCCCAGGATGATTGGTGTAACTCGTCGAAAGAAAAAAAACATAAGACATATCTTTTTTTTTTTTTTTTTTTTTTTTGAAAATGTTACTCATACTTG
Source organism: Galeopterus variegatus (assembly GCF_000696425.1). Taxonomy (NCBI): domain Eukaryota; kingdom Metazoa; phylum Chordata; class Mammalia; order Dermoptera; family Cynocephalidae; genus Galeopterus; species Galeopterus variegatus. Next base: position 185,786 of record NW_007727346.1, read on the forward strand.
TTTTTACATTTATACACTGGCAGTCTGTACACAGTCACATCATAAGACTTATTCCAGGTGAATCTGTGAAATTTAAGAAATACTAAGGAAAATATCTCATTATGTAAGAATACTATGCAAATAAAACCCATTAAATGTCTGAAGTACAAGGGCACTTCAAAGTTCACAGAAAAACAGAATTAGAAGAAAATACAAATTTTTCCATGAACTTTTTGAAGTACCTTCATATTCACATAACACAGAAACTAACACCACCATGAAAGTTTTGCTGGAATTTAATGATTCTATCTGTGCTTTTCCAAGGGGATCTGGGTTAAGAACCAAAATGAAAGCTTTATTTGTTTTAAAGAAAACAGAAATGGTTTAGATAAGTAGTTGAGCCAAAGGTTTTCAGTATGTAGCAAAATTAAGATTGCAATGTAATTCTCCCCCGCTGTAGATTCCAGTGTTCCTTCCAAAGAGAAAAGGAGTGACCAATCTGAGTCAATGTGTGAACCTGAAAACCACCCTATTTTCTCAGGAGGAATGCGTTTGAGGAGATCCTGAGACCTGGCTGAGTGGAGTTGCTGCTGCTACTAGTGAGGAAAAAAATAATAGAGGCTCAGTTTCACTTTCTAGCAAAGACAAGCTTCAAAATGACTTCAGTGAACTTGAGGAATTTTATGTTGCCAGAGTTCAAATGGTGACAGATTTGGAAGAAATGCTAAATTTATAGAGAAAGGAGCACACCTGGCCCCAACTACTCTTAATTGTCTTTTGCATTACTGAAGACACCTGAGACAACAGCCAAACATTATTACAAAGACAGCTGGGCCATAGAAGAGAGGAGAGGTGAAGGAAAAGCCAGTATTTGTCCCAAGGTCAGAAATCCCTTTTTAATAAAGCTATTAGAGAACTGGAAACCTTAGAACTGCATTCCCCACAAACATTCTTCTTTTATATAGTAGTGATTATGACAAGAGTAAAAATCTGTGTGTAACTTGTAATACTGCAACCATGGAAAATTTATTGGTGTCAAGAACTAACAAACTTAAAAAAAATTTTTTTTTTACAAAGGTATGTCTGTTTCCTATTATACAAGGAGGAATGTGCTTGTGATTTTGTCATCTTTGCTGTATTAACAGGGGAGGTAGCTAACACCAATTTCTGACCAACCTTACACACTGATATACCTACCTCTTACCTTTGTCCTGGAATTCTTACAAACTTCAGTTTCCATTAACACCGAGACCTAGCAAACCACTGCATGGTCTTTGAAGCTCATGGGAAACCACCCAGAAAAGTTAAATACTATGCACTTTTGAAGCAGTTATTAAATAGACCAATATGGTATTCCATTTTATTTGTTTGAAGTTGCTGAATATCACTTTTAAAATTTCCCTGTAGGATATACATGAAAAAAAATGCATTTTCAGAAATAACAGAGAAAAAAACAAAAACAGATGATAAAAAAAAAAAAAAAAAGCCATTTTCCTGGCCTTTGCAGAAGAGGTGCAAAATAATATGTTCTGGAGAAGAGTGACAAGACGCTCTCACTCAGAATTCTCTCAACAGATGGCTGTTTGTATCTGCATTAATGTTGCAAATAATAAAATTTTATTATAAAGTAGATTTTCCCCTCAGACCAATGATGACAGAGCACAAAAATTCTTCAAGTTAATAATACAAAAGTGAACTCCCTTCAAAGACATTTAAGGTAAAACCTTTGATAAATGCAATTATCATTTAATCTTACTAGTTTCTCCTTGCCTTTTCTGTGTTGGATCTGGAAAGACCCATTAGAGAACAAGTAATTCTTCAAGTTCCATGAATATGCCTTTTATTAGTCTATTTTGTGTTGCTATAACAAAAATACACGGAACTGGGTAATTATAAAGAAAAACGACATTTATTGCTTACAGTTTCTGAGGCTGGGAAGTCCAAAGTCCATCTGATGGTGGTGGCAGTGACCCAGGGGTCTCACATTGCAAGATAGTGGAAGCAGAGAGAGCAGAGAGCAAGACAGACTCTCCTCTTCTTTTAAAGTCCTCAGATCCATGCCCCTGACCACCACTTTTAAATCCATTCACTACCACATGGTCCTACAACCCAATCACTTCCTCAAGGCCCCACCTTACAATTACCATAATAGGACTTCCCACCCTTTTAACAGTCACAGTGATGGTTAAGTTCCTAATACATAAAACCTGGGGGACACAACTTAAGCTTCAGGGAGCTTTGGGGGGACATCATTCAATCGACTACACTCCTAAAATCAGAAAGTAAAGCTATATTATTGTGACTCAAGATGGCATCCACATGAAAATATTTAATCTTTGGCAATTTAAGAATACTACCAAGGAGTAATGACCCCTTAATCTCCACCCCAACATGGTAATGCCCTACTTCAAAGTGGATTAAAATGAAGACTAGAGAAGCAATTAGTAAAGTGGTAAGTCAGATTCACTCTCAAAGGAGGGGTATATAATAGTGTATCATTTGAGATATGTATTAGATGATACTAATTATATTTTTAATTATATCCTACCTTGAAGAAAAATGGCACATTCTAAAACTTTTATCTTTTAAGTTTATCTTTTAAAAATCCAAAAGATGCCAGTCTGAAAACAACATTAGAAAAATTTTAAGACTAATTCTTGCTTAAATTAGGAGCATTACTTTCAAAATAAATTGGTTACTGGCATTACAAACAAAAACAGATGCTCCTCAACTTATGATGGGGTTACATTCTGATAAACCCACTGTAAATTGAAAATATCATAAGTTGAAAATGCAGTTAACACACCTAACTTACTGAACATTGTAGTTTAGCCTAGCCTACCTAACGTGCTCAGAACACTTACATTAGCCTGTAGGTGGGCAAAATCATCTAACACAAAGCCTATTTTATAATAAAGTGTCGAATATTTCATGTAATTTATTGAATACTATACTGTAAGTGAAAAACAGAATGGTTGTATGAGTACTGGAAATAAAATTTCTACTGAACGTGCATCAGTTTTGCACTACTGTAAAGTCAAAAAATCTTAAGTCTAACAATCATAAGTTGGTATAAATCATGTTACAAAAAAACTTGGGAGAAGTGAAAAATACTCAAAATTCTGTCACATTAACGCAACCACTATTAGCAATGTATTTACTTACAATCTTTTTCCTTATGTAATTTAATTCAGATAAAATTATTTTCAATTATACTCAAATAGTTTCTATTTTTAAAAAAGAACTAAAATGAGTTAAGAAAAATGGTACTTAGGGAACCAGTTCAATTACCTTTAATAAATACCTCTCCTTGTGTACATTTCTTCTAATAACATGACTGAGTATGAACTTAACAGTATTTTGAAAGGGAATGTTAAAAGAACCAAAATGATGAAGAAATAAGAAATAAGACATCTAGATTTACCTAACCTTGAGGAAAGGACTAAATATTATTTGTCAAAACAGCCTATTTCTAATGATACCACAAAAACTGGTATTTATACTCATTATTTTTTATTAAATTTCAACTAAAAGAACCTTCTATGAAACAATTATCTGGACTTTTGGTTTAGTTTATTGAATATTATTCAAAATTTTCAATGTTATTCAAAATTTCCAAATTAGGAGATTTGTCTGTTTGTCTATTTCTGTCTGATTTTATACCTTTAATCAATATATTAAACAGCACCTAGAAACTTTTACCCTCTTGATTCCTTTAAACCAGAACAATTTGTAACCATTTTTTCCCCTCATTCCCTTGCCCAGTTTTCATCTTTTCAATTCTACTTGTAAGTTTTCATGGAAAGTTCTTTAAAATGCATATTTCAATTTTACTAAATTTTACTTATTGCTTTGTAGTAATTTCATCTCTACATTGTTAAAAAGAAACAGTGCAAACTAGAAAAATGCATCTTTAGAAAAAAGTCACGATACCCAAGATATGTAGTTCTTAAAACAAAAACAAAAAACTATCATAAATCAAACCATTCTGATCATTAAAAAAATTTATCGAGTCATGACACAAACCATTGCTGACCTAACCTTTAAGTTGAGAAGTCATTGACAACAAACTAAGTTCTTTTTCTCTGTCAACACTTTAAGATTAATGATTTTTTCAACAGGACTATTTATTTTACTTGGGGAGAGAAGAATAGGGAAGCAGTGGTAATTTTAGTTCGTTTACTATCAAGATAAATGATAGCATGATAGGTATAAATTCAAAGCTGGATTCCAGATTTTTACTTCAGTGCAACTTCCTTTTTGGAAGTGCTAAACATTTTTTTTTAAACCTTCATTCTTTGGTAGAACTAAATCATGTATTCCAAAGTAGTGAGCCATTCTGTATTAACATTTAATACCCATTACGCATTAATGTTCTCTTGGTCTAACTTAGATACTCTGGAAAGGAAGAGGATTAGATCTACCAACTCTGGGTTCAACATCCTAAAAAGATTTGGGGGCCACAATATAAAAACAAAAAAATTGAGAAGATGCTTCTATTCTAATTGAAGACAGCTATTTAGAGAAGCTTGAATAAGGGCCATTGTGTTTGTGTAGGGGGTGAGTCTACATTTGTTAAGGGCAACATTATATGTTACATTACATTTATATACTTATCAGGAACATTGTTTTTATGATCACTAGCCATTTGCTAACTTGATACAGTTGGATCTTAATTCAGCAAACAGTTAAAAAACCCAGAAAAGAGTTCACTATATCACTTCTTTAAAAAAGAGGAAGGGTGGATATATATATCTCTTCAACAGCAAAAAGACAACATCCTAAAAAAAATTTGTATCTAGCTTTAAAAAAAAACAAAAACCCACAGTGCAAGTGTATTTAAAATCAAAACTACACACTAAAAGAAAAATACAACCACACTTAAAAAAAAAAAAAAAAAAAAAAAAAAAAAAA
>NW_007727346.1:190726-196786 GCF_000696425.1 Galeopterus variegatus
CTCTTCAACAGCAAAAAGACAACATCCTAAAAAAAATTTGTATCTAGCTTTAAAAAAAAACAAAAACCCCCAGTGCAAGTGTATTTAAAATCAAAACTACACACTAAAAAAAAAAAACAACCCCCCTAAAAAAAAAAAAAAAAAAAAAAAGCTGTGGTAATGAATTCAAATATATGAAATATTACAAACAGTTTACAATGTACACAAGTACCCCCAAACAGCAGATTCTTCTGTGAAACAGCTAATCATTTGGATTTGTGTTTGGTAAACCTAACAAGCCTCTTTTTCAAATAATTTAATAGAACATTTTTTGCTCTCCAACAATTCATATAAATTCATGTTTCTCAGAAACAAAATATGGGTATATGTTGCTTGGTGTTTTCATAAACTAGAAAGCATGAATTAAACATATTTTGGATGTTCTGTAAGAGTAGCATTTACTATAAGAGGGCAAATGTTTTAAATATCTAATGATCAATGGTGTTAAAAAAATTCTTATGAGATGTTTGTTTCCTCTGAAAAGGTCTTCTTTGAGTAGGATTTGCAGTACCTTGAAAGATGTATGCTTAGAACCAACTAAAACAATATTACAACCTTTTTCAATTAATTTATAGTATAATAACTCTAAATATTTATCAGAGCAAATAAACACCAAAGTACATCCTCCTGTCACCATTCATTTTAACCTACAAGGTGAATTTTTTGATAACATAATTTGATTTACTATGAATAACTATTTCATGCAGTTTTGACATCACAAGATGCAGCCTAATTCCAATAATGCCGTCACTGACCTTTCTAACTCAATCCACATTTGTCATAAAAACAATTATCATTCTGAATTTTGCAAGCTCCACGTCAGCAAGAAGTGTGATTGGTGTGGAAGCTACGTGATAAATGCCTGAGGGAAAGAGTGCCTCATGTCACTCAAAGATGACCCCTTCCTACTGATTAAGGAGCAACAGTGACAGGCTCTCATCAAGTTCATCATTTAACTGGAAAGACGTATAAAGGCATAAGGACTGCACATTCCACCAATGATTTTTTTCATGTGAAGGTATTCATTTAATCTAACTTTATATAACAGCATAAACCAAAGTGGCAAACATTTTCTGGAGTTTATATAAAGTATCCTATCATTAATGCATTTGTGTTTTGTCTAAGAATGGGTTCCAGTTCACTAATATTGCAAAAGCACATCCCCACATCCTATCCACTCTACGACAGAATATCTAAAGTAATACTGATCAAAGGATTAAACTATCAGACCTGTAAATATTCACGCAACTAAAACAGAACCAATTATTACTGTAAAGTTTAGAAACACACAAAACTGAAACTTTTTCAACACAGAAGGCAATAAAACTCCCAATATTTAAGCCTACTTTACCTTCCCAGATTGTAAGCCTTTCCTCTTTTATTGTATAGTTAGCCCTTGTCAAGCACACCACCTGTTTGTTACATAGTAGGTGTTCAAGAAACGCTGAATTCAAAACAATAATTAATTTCATATCTGACTTATACAAGGATAAGTGTTTTCTGGTCATCTTGGAGTTAGTGAAATGGTAGAAAATGTATATACTTGGACTGCTTTATTTCTACACAGTGAAATTAAGAATTAATCTATAAAACGCTAACTTCAAAGAGATCCTTTCTAAGGAACTGCCAGTAACATTGCATGGGGAAAAGCTGAATCTTAGCTCAGAAATCTCCTTCCAGGCTTTATTTACATTGTAATAAGGGTACTTATAGGCATTTTATTATTTTTTTTTTACAATTCTATGGGACTATGATATCAATTCTGGAAGAGTATAATGAAGAATAGCATTACTTAACCATGTCTTCAGCTGTAACTTTGAGAAGTCTCCAACTGAAAATCTAGGACTCAGAAAGAGTATGAATTGTAGTCATCCCTCAGGATCTGAGGACAGTTAGTTCCAGGATCTCCCTCGGATAGCAAAATCTGCAGATGTTCAAATCTCTGATAAAAAATGGCGTAGTATTTGCATATAACCTATGTACATCCTCCTGTAGTTTAAATCATCTCTAGATTACTTGTAATACCTAACACAATGTAAATGCTAAGTAAATAGTTGTTATATTGTATTGTTTCAGGAATAATGACAAGGAAAAAGGCCTGTACATGTTTAGTACAAACACAATTTTATTTTGCAAATGTTTTCAATCCACAGTTGGCTGAATCCATGGATGCAAAACCTACAAAATACAGAGGGCCAACTATATTTTATTTAGAATTTCTTCTTCCTCTCCCTCTAAGATACATTTAAGGCAATTATGCTTTCTAAAATAAAATATAAGAAATAATATTGGAAATCAGGTTTTTCATTGCAGGTTTAAATTTACACTCATGTAATTAACACTGTTCACTAGGCCACAGAACATAGTAACCTATATTTGCCATGCTGAACTTTTGAAGAAGTGTGAAACGGTAATGATGCCTTCTTAAAGGCAGAGACCTCAACAGAATTTGAATGTTTCATATTCATGTCATTATGGCTTGTAGAAATTGGCAGATAGAACAGTCAGCTATGAAATATTAATGCTAATTGCAATCAGATAAATATTTCTTACAAACATCTAAATTAGAAACTGATTTTTCATAACAATGAAAACCTTAACTTATAATGTTGATTACTTAATTACTTTAGAATTACTACCAATTTAAGCAGTTACAGCTTGCCTTTTACTTAAATAATTTATTATAACCAAAAGAGGTAAGAACTAGAAAGGAAGTAATGTTTATTAGGTGCCATATAATGTGATAAGCTAACTGAATTCTATCATGACAAGGATACCTGGTGTTAATTTCCATCTGACATGTAAGAAAACCAAAGCTCAGAAAAGAATTTGCCTTGTAATTTAGTTATTAAGAAACAAGAGAAGGATTAGATGTTCTTAAGTTTATATTACTTTACCAAACATCCCAGATATTTTTAAATCAAGGAGTAGCTAACTTCTTGGAATAAAAATGTTCTTATTTATCATCTGGGGAAGCACTTTACTCCCTATGAGTATTTTAACATCACTTACACAGTTTCTACCACGTCATGTTTCCTCTGATACTTTGGCAGATTAAGTAAATCATAAAAAGGTATTTGTATGTCAAATTTGAAGTCTAAGTATAAACAACTAGAATTTCTTACAATATGTATAAAAATTACTTATTTAAAAAATATAGAAAAAGCCTTGATTTTTACTCGGAGCTGATATACTAATGTAGCCGTTTTTAAAATTTTGATTATAAATCCAGTAATAAGACACTGAGCATTTGTATCTTGTTGAAGGATCTATTTCCAAGATAAAACTACAGTGTGCTGTTTTAGCAGATTAATTACTGTGAGGTCACCAGTTCAGTTACATAAAAGCTAAATAGAAGTTTTAACGTTCCTTTTCCAGCTGTATCACAATGTAACTTATTCCCACTAGCAAAACAAGTTCAATTTTATTTATTTTTATTTTTTCCTTTTTGTTTTTTTTACTGACCGGTAATGGGATCGCAACCCTCGGTGTTGCGCCCGCACCACGCTCAGTCGGGAACCGGTCTCAACATGGGATCCAAACCCTCGGCGGGAGCGCCACCGGGTCAGCCCGCAAGTTCAATTTTAAAAGTGGTTATTATCCACACCCTTTCTTTTAGTTTTACTATAAATTGCGATTAGGAAAAAACTGCAAATTAAAATGTTAGTACTCTGTAGATTCATACTGCACATTAAGACTTTAGATAATCTCAAATCTATTACTTAGATGCCGCTTATTTTAATATTTAATAAAACTTATTATGCAGCATAATGTTTTTACTTACAGAATATTCGGTACGTGGAGCAGTATTACACTGTGTACATGAACTGCTAAAACAACAGATCCAGGGACTGAACTGTGAGACTCTGCATATTCACTGCATTTAAAAACCAAAAGATTATTATTGTAAATTTTAGTAATGTTTATTTCAGAAACACACAAAACTAAAATGCATATTTTTGTCCAACAGCTGATAGAGAAGAAACAGGGAGTTACATTTGTATGAATATCCTTACCAAGATTCTGAGACCTAGAACACCTACAATAGAGGACATTATATACTGATTTGAAAAAATATTTAAATTATTTTTTACAATATAAATAGATAAATAATATCACTTTCAGAATAAAAAAAAAATTAGACATCAATGAAAGCAGTGTGTACCAAACAAAACTACACACAGGAAGACAGAAGCCCATTCTACACTTTTGCAGAAGTTCTTCACGTGCTTTTAAAATTTAGCAAGGCTGCAAAGTCTTTCAATAAATAAATCATATTAATATTTGTCAATAAGCTATGAAGTCCATAATAATGACAAAGCAAGTTGAACAGGTTTAGAAAGGTGATTCATATGTTTTGTTATCATCATGAAAACTCTGAGACTGACTGACACATCATTTCCAATGTCACTAATAAAGCCTCAGTGTGTACTCCAGGACACGCTTTCAAATTCTCAGGGAGTTCTCTAAGAATACTTGGGAGCTTCTGCAATGTCTTTATATTTCTAGCATACAGATCCAATAACCAGTCAGTATGAGCACTGGTGGTTTCTTTGTGACTTTTACAAGTCACAAGCAGCTCACTTAGATGAGTTAACCCTTTGAAAGCTACGATGAACTCTGATGATAAATCGAAAATTGAACAAAAATTTAGCAACATTCTACTAAGTAAAAATGAACCAAATTCAAGTTGCCGGTGGTAAAAATGTTTCTCTGCTTCAGCATGAAAGTTCTCCACTGTATCTTCTATTTTTGTAATAGCAAATAGTTCTTCCTTGATTTGAGGTGATACTACATAATCCAAGGGCAATTCCCCCTTAGAGTTTCTCTGTTGTAAAAGCACTGGGCCTGTGAAAAAGAAAATACAAAATGTTAAGAGTGAAACATTTTTATTTTGGCAGCTTAACAGCTGTTTTCTCTCTTTTTCCCCAAAGCATCCAGGGCTCTTGATTGCAATCATATTTTGTACTAATTCATGTTGACAACTGACTATACATATTTGGCTGCTCAATATAGGTACATTAAAAAAACCCCTAAAATTCTAGTCAATTGCTCAATGAGGTTTGCCTAAAAGCACATGCATAGTTAAACAAATAAAACATAACTATGAATTTTTAAAAGCTTTATAAAATTTTATCAACTGTCATCTTAAAATAAGAATTTCAGTGTTCCCAGAAGAAATAAACAAAGTATTTTCATCTTAAATCCTGTGTGAGTCTTAAGGGTATCTCATAATATCACTAAGAAGAAAAAGTAGTGCCCCCTTTCCATTGCTGATAAGCAATTATAGCAGTGCCAAAATTGCTAAATCTTGCACAGATACAGAACACATTTTTCATTTTACCCTTGCTTATGTTAAAAATTTTACTGCAGATAACTGATTCATAAAAAAATAAATGTTAATTCTTCTGAGTCACACTGAGATCCCATCCATCTATCCTAGCTAAACTCACCTAACCACTGACTTACAAAGTACTGAAGATAGAGTTTATCCCCTAGGTAGGTAAAGGATGATGTGGGAGGAACAAAATGACAATGACTCAATATTTGGTCACATAGTAAACTATGAGTACTTTGTACATTTATCAGTCAAGTCTTATTATTATTTACGCACTTGGCCATAAAATGTTGTAATGGATACCAAGGTTTTGGTACTAGTGGACATAATCAGAAGATCCTACCATTATAACATAGATCATATTGTCAGAGAGACAATAGATTATAATTACTAAAACTTAATGGTGACTCCAATCAGAAACATATAGTGGCCTATATATGAAACGTGTTTAATATAAAAGATATTAACAATATATGATTAATGTATAATTTATGGAAAAAAGAGAATTCTAAATCAAAATTAGCTTCCTTCTGCACTATCTCAAAAAAAAAAAAAAAAAAAAAAAAAAAACCCCCCAATTTTTTCCTCTTTTAAAAAAAAAAAAAAAAAAAGAATTTGAAAAAAAAAACCTAGCAAGCATCTCATTCAAATAAAGCCTTTTAATCTTTAAAAATACAGCAATA
>NW_007727346.1:196848-298961 GCF_000696425.1 Galeopterus variegatus
ATTAGCTTCCTTCTGCACTATCTCAACAAAAAAAAAAAAAAAAAAAAAAAAAAAACTGCTCCAAGTTGTTCCTGCTTTAAAAAAATAAGACAAAATTATAGACACAGGATACCAAAAGTAAAAAAAGGTTTTAGAGATATAAATAAATTCTTAAAATTATTGCTCTCAAGAGTGAGTGACCCACAATAAGTAGATAATGCAGTTACTACAATGATAACATCAAACCATTTGACAGGTCCAAACCCAGAATACGACTAAAGCAAAAATAAGTCTGTATGATTGCCAACGGGCCTTGATAAATACAAGTACAAATAGATTTCCTCTGCTAGGACAAGGAATTCATCCATTTACTATTCTCCATTAAAGGCCCTTGAAAATTCACATTGGGTAGTATAATGCCATACTTTACTGAAGAGCTGAACTTAATACCTTAATGGATCTTACATGACTTAGACCATTTGAAACAAGATCAAATATTGACTTGAATATCAGATACATGGTTAAGTAGAAAAGTAATACACTTAGAAGACAAAACATTATGGTTTAGTAAAATGTAATACTAAAAAAGAAGGTAGAAAAACTGAAAAATATATTGATTATGAGATGGTGTCAGTGAAACAAACACACTAAGGCCTTTAGGGGGCAGGAGAACACTAAATATAACCAAATGTCTTAGGCTACCATGCTTTATACACCCTTTCTTAGATGTATATATAGTAAAAAGGCATCTACAGAAAATCATCTTTTTGTTTTTATGCAGAATCAATTACAGGATAAAATCATGTTAAATTCCAAGTTAAAATTAATACAAATAAAAGCAAATAATAAATTTACACAAATCTTTGTATTATAAGCTGGTCAGTTTTTTTTTTTTTAAACATATCAGTTTTAAACATTTTGATGTAAAAGTTATATTGTTTAGTTCAGATATAAAAAGAAAGGCACTGAAAAGGAGGGGGCTGGCTGAAAGCAAAGACAAAAAATCAGCAGATAAAGCAGATGAATATTAAGCTCAATTTACCTCCTTCACAAAACCCCTGCACAACAGTTTTCACCATCTGAAAATCCTTCTAACTTAATTGACTGCAAAATGTGAATCAAGAAAAATATTCTAGTACATCTTTTTTTATAGTCTGTAAAGAATTTGACTCATAAAAATAAGATTAATCGAGTTTGCAGTTATATACAGGAAATGAAAGAAGAGTGAAAAAAACCCAAGTAATCACAACTGAACATTTACACCCACTTATTAATAAGCTTTCAGAAATGACTGGTTTCACAAAGACATTACAAACTTGAGGCAAAAGGCTTAATATTTAAAACTAACACACCCAATTCAAAAATATAGCCTTATACGTGAACCTAAATAAGCTAAATAAAATATAAATAAATAAGTATATATTATGAAAAAGCTTTTATCCCTACTAATAAAAAGTGCTTATATTCTAGGAGACTTTTTATCCTTACTTTTTCATTAATATGAAATAAAGGCATCTTTCCTTACAGATTTTAAATATAAAATGCTATCTACCTCTGAAAGATTCATCAAAAAACTGGATAATTTATCAAAACCCATTTAGCATAAATGCACTCACCCCCATGCTGTAGTAGCAGCTTGCCAATTTCTACATGTCCGTTTGACAGTGCATCATGCAAAGGAGTCACCCCATCCACTTGAGTGAGCAGATCTACCTCTGGACAACGTTGCAAAATTTCCTGGACACACACTGTGTTGCCATAGTTACAGGCTTCATGCAAAGGCGTCCAGCCAGCATTGTCTAAATTAGAAATCAAGGCAAGTTTTAAAAACAGGAGAAGTAAGACTTCTGGTAGTAAAGTACTGATGTTCTAGTTCTCTCATCAGTGTGACTTTCTGCGTACTTCATATACAAAAAGAACACTTTGATAAAAATGCCTAGAGCATAATCATATTTCTACTTTTAAGAAAAATAAAATAAAAATAATTAAAAAATATTAATGTTGGGATATAATCAAAACATGGACACCAAAAAATGTTTCAGTACCATTAGCTATAAATCAGGATATGATAAATTTCTTAGTTTTGCTATATTTTAAAGATATCTTAGGTAAATTTAGTTAAATAATTTTCCTCAATGTGACACAAAACTATTTAATATCACAAATATTAAGACATTAAATTATACCACAAACATTTGGAACTTACCTTTCACATTGATGTCTATTCCTGGCAGAGAGAGAAGAAGAATCAATTTCTCCACTTGGTTATTTATGCAAGCTCTATGCAGGGCTGTTTCTCCTGCCATAAAAAATTAATAGATTATTCCAGAGAAGACAAGATATCAACTAAAGAAAATAATCAAAGGGCATGAACTAGGAGATCTGGCTGAAAGCCAGAAAATTATTTATTGAGTTTTCCTTTTGACTGTTTAAACATCTCCTCCATTAAAAAAAAGGGGGAGGGGGGAACACCACCAATCCACAGAGCTTCTGTTCTATCAGCAATTCAGCAATGAGGTTCTACAGCAAAAGATTTAACACAGGCATGGTTTCCCCCTAGTTCAAGGTTTAAGGCTTCAATCCTGCTATAAAACCCCCAAATGATCAGAGAACATCAAAAATACTGGGTTTTGCAGCAATAAAAGTTTAGAGTGCAATTGCCCTCTCTTAAATTTATTCATGAACCTACGTTAAATGTATGGTTCTTTTTTATACAGCATTTATAGCTTAATTCAAATGAATGTTTCTGGCTAAGCACGAGTGCCTCTACACACTCAAGTATAATTCAGAACTTCAAATCCATTAACAGATGGTTTGCTGCTTCTCAATAGGCTGTCTGGCTTGGCTACAGCGGCTCAGAGAGGGAGAAATGGAGAAATCTTAATATAAACACACCATACACACACGAGAGAGAGAGAGAGAGAGAGAGAGAGAGAGAGAGAGAGAGAAATCCTTAGTACCACTTAAAGCTGAACAACAGACATAAATACTATAGCAAGGTTTTGTTCTAAGAGAAATGCAATTAGTTCCTGCTGGCTAAAATTATCTATATCCATCTCTGTTATAACCAAGATTAATAAGATATAGGTGATAATTTGATGTAAGGAGAATTAAAAAAAACTTATTATAAGTGATTGCTTAGGAAACAAAATGAAATACTGAATCAAATTTGTTCTTGGTATAAAATACTAAGTAGCACATTTTTAGTGTTCAGTTTTATGGATTATCTCTGTAACTTCTACCAAAACATTTCTTTTACATGCATAAATAAGCTTTTAAAGTTTTTTCCTACTCTTTCTCCATTTTCTTCCTCCCTCCCAGTTCCTTCTGCTGTTCAGCCTAAAGTCATTCATATTCATTTTCCTTACTGAAACAATAAAACAAAAAGAATTCTGATTCATGAAGTTAATATCTGAGTTTTCATCTATTACATTTTTCATATTTTGAGCCAAGTGGGCAGTTGCTTTGAGTTTGTGATATGCAATTATGAATTTAGGTTGAAAAATTATAAGAGCTCCACTGTCACTACTTCCATGGGTGTGATAATATTTGTATTAAAAACATGGTATAGCTCATAAACAAGAGACTCAGCAATTTACTTTGGCCAGGTATAGACTCTTAGAAGATAACTTATATTTGTGAGTTAAGAGGTGTCTAAGAGGTGTCTAAAAGAGGTGCCAGAGTGAATTATTACAACACTATTCTTGTTATTCCATCCTTTAGGTACTGAGGTTCCAGTATAGTTAGAACCAAAAGCCAAACACATTTCATAGTCTGGGCTCAATGCCTGGAAGAAAAGAGCCCATATGCTTAACACAGCTATGTAACATAGCCTACTCCTCATTCTTTGTTCACAAAATGTCTATGACTTAAAGAGATGAAGACTGAATTATACTTTCAAATCAGAAGACACTGATCTAAGCAGTACAGGTTGAGATGGAATAGAAAAGTAAGGCGGGCAAGTCTGGAATAGCTCAATGAGTGCTACACACTGTGTTTAGTGCTGGAAAGGCAGGAGGAGAAAAGAAAGAGGAATACTCTACTATACTGGGTGTTAAACAGTCACTTTCTTTATATAAATGACTGGTCAAGAAAATAATATGCTATCCAGGAAGATATTTTCTAGACCTAGTGCAATATTTGAGTTCAAGTATTTATCAGGGCAAGTGTGTGAAAATTCTAAGTACTGACTACAATTACAGAAAGTTCTTAGCATAAATTAATTTAGATACTTGGAATACCTTTTAGATTAGTCTTGCGAAAATTCATCTTTGTAACTAACGATGGGCAATTCTCCTTGGAACATGACAATTCTCCTTCTGACTTCTTTTTCAATTTTTTTAAAGATGAGGAACATTTAGCAAGGTTCAGCTCTCTGAAAGGAAAGTAAGAAACAATGAATGCTTGTTTTTCAGCAAGGCATGCCAGCATACATTAGACAGTGAGTATTTTTTTTTAATCTAGCCTCCTTTTAATTTAAACCCTTTTACTTGTTCAATCTTTACTGCTTCATAATTTTAAAATTTATTTCAACTGTACAAAAACAAGTTTTAATGTATTAAGTTTTATTTTATTGACCTTACATCCCCAATTACTCACCAAAAAGTTTATGACTGTAGACTGTCTGGTAAAGAGAAAGAGACCAAGTAAACCATATTTGGCAGAAAGAATAAAGCAGAAAGTTAAGTTCAGAATGCAGGCCTCTGTTCCTTATTCATATTTTCATATTCTGATCCTGTTCTTTTTCCTCTCAGAGAACATTTCAGGCTTTCTGAGTTTTATACAGCATAGTTTTAGAGGAGGTTTCTCACTTTGAAAAAGCTATTATAACAATTTAGAGTATCTCACATGACCAAGCATTCTAAAATCCTATCTGTATTAGAAAAAAGTAGTAATTCAAACCATAGCGCAAAAATTGTGTAAAACAATAATTTGACGGGCAGTTTTACTTCTTTTGGGAACCACTTAATCTTAATAGAAAGAAAGCATGTACCTTGAATTACAGAAAGAAAAAATATTGTTGATGATGTGTATTTATAGGTCTAAAATTGAGTTTTCTTCTAATCAATATAATTCAGGCAGTATCACAGATAACCATAAAGTTCAAGAAATGTGTAGAAAAAGAGCTGCACTGAAAAGCAGCATAGTTGGGATATCTGCATCACTTACGGTAACTCTGCATCACTTACGGTAACTCTGGCAGCACTTCCATTTGTTTCTGTTTAGCACCATTCAGCATTAACAAGGCTCTTTGAGATTCAAAACAAGGCCGCTGTCCTATTTTCTTTGGTATCTGTATCTTTCCAGCCCCACGCACACCAGTTTTACCCAGAGCTGGCAAGTAGGAATATACCTGTTGCAAAATAATATTATATTCCCTTCTCAACTACAAAGAAAGCAGTAAAAAGAAATTACTTGATTCATTTCACCCTTAAATTTGGTTCTATTTTCCTGGTTCCATCGCTATGGTTATCACCCTATCTTGTTTGAACATGATAAAACATTAAGAAAGCTACTAGTTCTATGTCATTAAATCAATACCAAGTGGACAAGAAGAAAAGCACTTTCTTGAAAATAATTATTTTTTCTAATCCCATTTTGATGCTCATTTGGGAAAGTTATTTTGACTAGTCTTATGCCCAAAACTTATAATTCATCTGCATATTTTTTATATGTATGATTTATGTACAATTGGTATTTGTCATTTCCATTTTGATAAGGCCTTTCTTCACAGAAAACAAGGTTGGAATAAACAGAATAAGGAATAAAAATGTTCCTAAGGGCAAGGACTACTGCAAAACAGAAATTTGCCCAATCTGACCAATAAACAAACAAATTTCTCAATTATTGAAGAAGCTGTTAGAGATATTAGATATTAATAATATCTAAAGATAGTCAAGCTAAAACTGGAAAACCTTGGATGGATCAAATGCACCTTTTATATGTGTGTATGTAGGATAGCATCATTTGTAAATTTTGCTTTTTAAATATCACTAAATACAATATAGAAGTTTTTTGGATCTAGTTCTTTCCAAAATAATCATCTTGGATACTATGGCAAGTGATTAGGTAACAAAAATTCTCATATTATTTTTCTATTAACTCTTATTTATTCCCCAAAGTAATTAAAATTTCTATTCACTAATTACTCTATTTTTGAGGTAAAGAAATACCAGCTCTTATATAGATTTGAAAGATTTATGAATGTGCTCTGTCCGGTTATTAAAAATAATTAAGAGTATTTTAAAATTTAATTTATGAAATCACTTGGAAATTAAGAGAACTAGAATGGAGTGGTTCTTACCATTTTCTGAAGAGAGAGTGGCTCAGAGGAAACACTAATGGAGCTCTGTAAACACAACTTTTTAAAGACTGCCTCTGCAACAAACATTTGTAGCCAGGAGGAGGAAAAGGAGCAAATGAAAATCTCTAATTCCTGTGATGAAAAGTCTGTGGAAAACAAGAGAAGTAAAATATAGTTATTGCTACAGCCTATAAATTTTTTTCCTATGGGCTATTTCCTCAGTGAATTTTATTCAGTCAAATGAAGGTTCCTACACTTGTAAGATTCATCCACATTATTTGAAACCACAAAAATAGATAATATTTCTATTCCTTGACTTTCAGGAGAAAATTATTTATGGTATATGTTCTTACATTTAAAAAACAATCATTAGTTTTTAATGTTTCAAATAAAAGTCCTGAAATTACATACATGCAGAATAGCTACATAATATATGAATATATAGATGGACATGGGATTTTACCTATTATTATATGAGGGTCCTCAAAAAGTTCATGGAAAGATTCAAATTATCTTTTTTTTTTTTTGGTCTTTTTTTGTGACCGGTAAGGGGATCGCAACCCTTGGCTTGGTGTCGTCCGCACCACGCTCAGCCAGTGAGCGCACTGGCCATCCCTATATAGGATCCGAACCTGCAGCGGGAGCGCCGCTGTGCACCCAAGTGCCACACTCTCCCGAGTGCGCCACGGGGCTGGCCCTTCAAATTATCTTTTAATTTCATTTTTCTATGAACTTTTTGAAGTACCCTAATCCTTTCCAATTAACATTAAAGATCTCTTCCCACAACAGGGTTGCCCTTTGAAAAACTGGCACTTAGTTTTTAAATGATCATACATGTATTTAATTTGCAATGCTTAGTCTTGAGCTGATAGGAAGAAAGAAATTAGACTGTTTCCCCTGACAACATCCACGAATATTCTCACCGCAGAAGAGGAGGAAAGGCACAAGGGCAAGAAGGAGAAAAACATAAAACAAGAGTATATAAAGATTTCCTTAGAAGTTTGCACCCATTCTGCCATAGAGAGCAAGGAATAATTTTAAATGATGAAACAACCAACAAAAACCACAAAGAGGTTGGAGTAGACATCCAATAAAGGTCCTGCTCAAGTGCCTGCGCAAAAGGCTGGGGCTCTGGAGTCCTTGCATTCCTTGACCCTTGAATCGGTGATTTTCAGTGGGGGTTTGGAGGAGAAATAAGGAGACATTTTGGTCCCAGGGAGCATTTGGCAATTTCTGGTTGTCACAACAGGGTAAGGGGATGCTACTGGCATCTAGTGGGCAAAGGCCAGTTATGCTACTAAACATTTTACAATGTGTAGGACAGCCCCAATAACAAATAATTATCTAGCCCAAAACATAATCAGTACCCAGGCTGAGAAACCCCACCTTGACTAAACAGACCTGAGGCTCTTGCCTTATAGCAGACTGCCATATGGGAGTCTTTAAACCTCTGGACAAATGGCTCCAGTCAGATGTTATCCAGATACACCTAGCCCTATACAGTTGTATGATTGCTGAATTCAGACAATCCCTTCTAAAATGGGCCCAAGAGAGATACAGTTTTTAAGAGTCAGAAATGAGAAAAGTATTATTTATAGCCCTTTCTCTTGCTACTACTAAGGCTTTGTTAGTATTACCTGAAAATGTGCAAGCAGTAAACTGAAGGACAATAATCAAAAGATCATTTGAATATTTAATCTCTAATGATATACACAAAAAAGCCTATGTATAATCCACAGAGTTTACTTCACCCAATTAATCTCTTAACATAAAACTCCAGGCAGATGTAAAAGTAAAGCAGAAATAATTTGTACTGTAGAGTTCAAAAGAGATGATCTCACATTGAAACTTCCAAATGGAGTTATTCATCTAAAAAGGAGCACATTTCGTAGGTTTATAGAAATAAGGAAATACAAACTATAACATATCCACATATCGCCAGGTAACAGAATTAAAGGGAATGATAAATAATAGATGAACAAGAGAACAAGAGAAACATAGCCCCTGTACTATAAGAGCCTAAGGGCAAGGATCCTATATAGGGATGACTGGTGAGCGCGGTGCGGCCGGTCTCAAAAAGGAAAAAAAAAAAAAAAAAAAACAAACCTACAGCATGGAAGTCACTAACTTTCACAGAATAAACATTTAGAATAATTGGCAGATACCAATAACCCATAATAGAGAGACAGGCAAGGACAATCTTTTTTAAAAAGTTAATCAGATCATGCCACTCCCTTGTTAAAATAGCTTCTAACTCCTCAACATGGCTTACAAGTTACTATACAAACTCCTCTACCCCTTCTTTGGCCTTATTCTGACCACTCTTCTCACTGAGCCTTACCATCGGCAAGGTACCATAAGGTCTCAAACAGACACAACTCTTGCCTGTCTCAGGGTTTTTGGTAAATGTCTTTTGGCTGACATGTTCTTCCCCTGACTTTGCCAAACTTCTACTTATCTTTCAGGTTCTATGTTCCACGATCACTCAAAATAAAGTAAATTCACCAATCTCAACATCTTGTTTTTCTTGTTCCAAGCACTTACTTTTAAATGATGTATCTGTATTAACTTAACTAAAGTTAGCCTCTTCTACCAAAAGCCCCCAAAAAGCAAGGACCATGTTTTGTTTCCCACCTCTACTGTATATGAAGTGCTTAGCTCAATGCCTGGTAGAATGCCAATAAAAGTGTGTTGAATAAATGAAAGATATAGGAACATTTTGACTGAGACAAGTAGTAAAATATAAAAGTATAAAAATTTATATTTATGGAAGACGTCTGAAGCTTGGAAAGTGATTAGAATAGAAATAAACGAGCAAAAGTGAATACAGGTTTGAGAAAACATTTATCAGGAAAAGAAAATGGCAAAATTTAAGAAGGGCAAAGGTAGCTTTATTAAAGATATGAAAAATATTATATAGTAAATTTTGATCACACATTTTCCTTCTCATTGAAACAGGAGAAGAAGTAAGTTTAAGTCAGGGATTGGTAAACTACGGCTTACTGCCTGGTTTAGGAAAAAGTTTTACTAGAATACAGACATGCTAATGTTTATGAATTCTCTATGGCTGCTTCTTTACTACAACTGCAGACCTGAGTAGCTAGGATAAAGACTGCAGGGCATAAAAAACCAAAAAGTTTACTATCTGGTACACAACAGAAGAAAGTTTAAAGTTTGGGTTCTCCTCCAAACCCCCACTGAAAATCACCGATTCAAGGGTCAAGGACTGCAAGGACTCCAGAGCCCCAACCTTTTACGCAGGCACTTGAGCAGGACCTTTATTGGATGTCTACAGTCTCCTCAGCCTAACGGAACTCCACCCGAGTAGAGTGGTCAAGTTTTATACTTTATGTTGCAATTAAGTTTATCATTCTGTTCAATTTTTAAAATGTATTTTAACTCAGTACTTGAAATTTTAACTATTTTCTTGCTGTTTATTGTGTTCATTTTGCTAATTTTATTGACTTTTTTCTAGTTTAAAGCCAATAAATCAGGAATTTCAATCAGGTATAAAAAGAAATTCCAGATAGTTTCTCCTTAAAATACCAAAAGGAAACTCTTTTTGTCCAAAGTGTTTAGAAACAAAAGAGAACAGCATCTACATAGAAGTAACAGACATGACAGCTGATGGAAGGAATATTTTTTTTACTTATTTTCTGAAATATCTATTGCCTTAATTCTTGACAAAACAATTTAAAACTAATAAGAATTACACTGAACTAAAATTAATTCTATAGATCTGAATTGGAGTACTGCCATACTATGAATTTGAATTTTATACTTTCGGACTAGGAAAAACTAAAACCAAAACACCCAGTTTACCATAAATGAGAAAGATGGACCAGAATATTCAAATGGAAGTTATATGGCAGCCAAATTATAACATCTTTATTAATAACTTAGGAAAAGCAAGAGAGTAACTAAGTTGAAGAATAATACAAAGAAATGATCCAAAAAAAAAAAAAAGGAGGGAGTATCCATAGGGGGAAAATATGAAAAAACATAGGAGGCAAACAATGATTTTTCAGGTTTCTTCATCAAAATATGGACAAAAAGGACATTTCTCACAAGGTTCACTTGTGAGAAAAGTGAGGCATTCTACAAACTCCCTAATAGGCAAACATTTTAATTTTGCATATTAATTATAGAAAAGCTATTGCTCTCTTAAGGACAAACTATTCAACTGATTTCTGTCTCTTGACAAAGGTTAAACATCAAGCTGTACTAACAGCAAAAATTAGGAAGATATTAATTTATACCATTTTTAGAAACACATGTTAAATTCTTTTAAAATTGCCTATCTATAGCCTAATTTGAAGCCTAAGAAACCAAGTGTATTTGTGTGTGTTTGTGCATGCGTGTGTGTTCTGAGAAGGGTAAGAAAAGGCTTAAACATGCTTTTCAAACAGTGACATAATTTAAAATCTCATGTAAAATTCTAAATATTAGTGATTATAGATTCTTGGGAGCAAAGGACAGCAAGCCCTTGAACAACAAGGGCTTGAACTACATGGGTCCACTCACATATGGATTTTTTCCAATAAATATATTAGAAAATTTTTGGTTACATATGTCATGAATACACCCTGTGGTGCTACCGCAACCAAGGGGAAAGCACAGGCATACTTAAGTAGTTAAGTTTTGGAGGAGTCAAAAGTTGTAAGTGGAGTTTTGACTGCACAGGGAGTCAGCACCTTTAACCCTTGTGTTGTTCAAGGGTCAACTGTAATCAGTCTGTTGGCAGGATTATAACTGCAACATTAAGGTTGTGTTTTTAGCTCAAGTCAATCACAGGCTCAAACTTCCAGGGTTTAACTTGCCATGTGAAAAATAACACGGGAATAACACTGGATAACAGTGCCCTGCCTCAAGAAAGCATTAAAGTTGATGTATAATATGTAGTAGAACCTTGTTAATTCAAGGCTCATTATTTCATGCATTTGACTAAACTATAAGATAACTTATATTTCCTTAGAGTCAATGATTACTTAGTTGAAACAACACATATAACTATATTGATAGCTTGTAAAGCCCCTGCTAATCCTGTCCTGGGTCCCTAAACTCACAAGAGGTTACATTATGGAATGAAAACAATATATTCTGTTAACCAAATATTTAGTTCTCATTCTAGCAAATAATGCCAGAATTCTGTTTGTGAAAAGGATAAAAAAACCACTACACTATCTAGTAGGAATGGTAGCAAAGAAATGATAAGAAAGGGTTCAGAAGGAAGATTGAATCTGAGCTAAGAAATGTTTAAAAAGTCATGCAACAAAGGACACCTGAGTCCACAAAAGGAAAAGTAATCACCCCCTGAGCTTGATGAAAAAGAAAGAGAAGAAAAGGAGATAAAATGCTTTAGATAAATATCTTCTAACTTCAGTAACATAAAAAAAAGACCTCTCTTTGCAGAGGACATCATCAAATAAATCCTGAACCCAGTTATAACCTGGATTCCTATTTTGGAATCTCTCTTTAAAGTGATTGACAGCATATTCAAGAACTTTTTCTTTATATAAAACCAAGATACACTGAAACATATATGGAACAAAACAGAATACTTATCTGGCAATCTAAAATACTGGCAATTAAGTATATAAAAATCATCTTTTATATTTGAGAGCCATAAAAATGTCACTTGGTTTAAAATATGTTTGTTTTAGGAATTTAGGGTTACAGAACTAAAGGAAAAAAAGGAGGAAGGGAAAGAGAGACGGAAGGAAGCATACAGCCTCTTCCTAAACTGGCTATGAACTTTGGGAATGTACATAAGGTCTTATAGAAGCCACCCTCAGTCTGGAGACGAAAAAGAATTGAGTAGAACATAAGGTGAGCACTGTGAAAATGAATTCTGTCATCATATTGCTTAAATAATACTCCCCCCCACCATTTTTGTTTTTTTGCTGGCCAATATAGAAATTGAACCCCAGACCTTGGTATTATCAGCACCATGCTCTAACCAATTGAGCTAACAAGCCAGCCTCCCATTTATTTTTGAGGAAACTTTAAAGTATATATGGGGATAGGAGAAAGAGTGAGAAAATTATGCATGTAAATTACTTCTGTTTGCTTCATCCATGATCATTTCTTGTGAGAGCACCAGACTCAATGGAAAAAAAAAGAGTAGCAGCTTTTCATGTTATAATAAAAAATTACGCAGCAACACGTACATGGGATAATGTTTTAACACAAATTAATACAAGTGGCTTTATAACAAAAGTATTCTGATTCAATGAATTTCATTTTTAAATACTGTTAAGTGTTCATGAAGAAAAAGACCTGTGAATTGTTCATATGGCACAGATATGATCCAAGACTGATAATGCTTTCTACTCAACCTGAATGAGTAGAAGTGTAAAATGTACTGAAAATAGTTCTATAGAACATATGAGATTCTATAAATCATACATTCCACTGAAAAGGTAATAAACTAATTTTAAATTTGGTTAAATTTTAACCAAATGCATAGGATGGTGTAATTATAATTTTTAGTTGTAGGGTTAAGAAAAACATACTAATAATAGTATATATAAATATAATTTATTTCCAGGCAGCATTGTCTATGCTATCATCTAATATTTAATTTTTATAAAATAATCAAAATAGTATTTTTGAATAATAATTAATGTATGTGGGGGAAGTCTCCTGTAATGTTTAGAGGAAAATAAGAACACAAAATTATGCATATGATATAAGCTCAACTACATAAAAATGCTTAGAAACACTAGAAAGACATTAAAAAGTTCACAGTAGTTATATGTGTAGGAGCACTGTAGGTAATTTTTATCTTCTTCTTTACATTGTCTGTGTTGTATATCTATGTGTGTGTTGTACCCATTACTATTTTATAAAAAGATTCATATGAATATATGTTAAAGATTACAGACTGCTTAAAAGAAATTCAAAATGAATTTCCAGAGTGGGTGTAAAGAAAAACATAACATAGACACACTTACCATCACATGAAAGGGAAATATAACTTCCTAAGTCATCAGACATGTGTCGCAACACATTTCTACCCATCTTAAGACCAAGGAAGATCCAATAATCTATTGCTGCTCCAAGAATTCCAGTCAATAAGTAGGCTAGTTCATGTTTGAAGACCTAATAGTAAGATGGGAAAAATATTACTAAATATAGTAAAATACAGAATTTCTATTAGTGTTTATTTTGAATACTTGTTGAGAGACAAAACTTAGCTATTTAAAATACATGGCATACTAATGCTAAAAGGTATTCTTAATAACCCAAGCGAATTAATTCCCTCTCCTTCTCTCCTATTCCATCCATTCTTTCTCTCTCTAAACTCCTACACAAAACACACACACATGACAAAACAGATGATAAAACAAATTTACCAGGGACTTATATATGAATAGCTTAGAACAACTTTTAAAATAATTTTATCCCATGACGTCAAGTACTTTGGTCAGGCAATAATTCCATTAAAACAATGAGGAAATATCTGGCTTCTATGAATTTCTGTTAACAGGAATATAGGACTATAAAAATAGATTTACTCATTGTTTATATACAAAGAAATATTTTAAAAATACCTTTGATTTAAATATAAAGAGTTTTTCAAAATCACATTAAAACTAAGTGAAATTCTTATATTCTTGGTATTTGTTGTATAGGAATGTTGGATATGTGAAAAAAAAATCACTAAATTAACAGCTGGGTAGAAGTCATGTAAAAAGGCTTTAAAAATGTTACAGTATTCAAATAGATTATAATTGCTATGTTCTGCCATTATACTATGCCTAATATGGGATTAGTAACAAAGAAATCCTAGCCCATTACTGGATTTGTTTCTCTGCCCTCAGCAAGTAAGTTTCTTAGGTATAAACAGTATTTCTTTAGGAAATCATTCCTTATCTTAAGAAGCTATTAGAAAAATGATTTCAAAACTGAAGTTCTATTTCTGGTTTGTTTTGTGCAAACACAGGCAAATGATCAAACAGCACATACTTCAAGGCTTGCTGAAACAGTGTTTACTGAAGGAAAACCCACAAAGTCAGGATCAGTAGCAGATATGCAGGTCCCCTGTTACCCTATCACAGTCTGGGACAGCACACTGCATTCTGACAGGACTAGATTTTACACTCTAGGAGACAAGATTATAATCTCCTGAAGCATGGGGCTGAGGGGATTTTTAAGTTGCATGATTAGGGAAGCACTGCTCTTCTTCTGATACGATCAGGTAGACAGCCTAATCCTGTCAGGTCAGGATTCACGAGTGGGCGTCAACACCTCTCTCTCTCCCAACTTGATTAGAGAGCTGGCTTTAAGTCTTGCAGTTGTATGGCATGGGAAGCTATCAGCGGGACTGACTATGTTGGCAGCACCAACATCTCCCCTGGTATGTATGATCTGGGGGCTAGAGTCCAGAACCAGTCTCCAGAGAATGTTGCAGGAAACCGACCCCATTCTTTGTAAAGCCAACATGTAGATGATCACTCTGAGCAAGTTAAGTCAATCCTTACTTCTCACTGTTCAAGTTATTAAGAGAACATAAAACAGAACTGTGAAAATATATATTTACATACAAGGATATTTCAAAAAGTTCATGGAAAAAAATCTTTCCATGAACTTTTTAAAGACCCCTTGTATTTAAACTAGGAAATTGATGATGTCCATATGCATGCCACAGAATGTTCCCTTCCAACATAACGTGTATCTGAATATCAGCAGTGATACTACTCAGGACAGAAGCAAGAGACTGTTAAATTTTGATTTCTGAGAATATTCCCATCCCAAGGGTATAATAAATCAGAATCACTTAAGACCTCTAGACTCCTAAGACTCACTCTAGACCCCTAAGACTCTAGGGAGGAAGTAAGGATGCTAGCCCACAGAGTAAAAACACAATCCAGCACTCCATCAATTAAAAATAACAAAAAATTAACCAGTTGGAACTTCCCCTCTTTCCTTATACAAATGTATGTATACATATACGTAAAATCACAATTGAATATTAATATTGCTTAATATTAAATTTACCTTGATATTAATGTTAAAGAGGGGTAGGAGGTCTTGCAGAGATTTCAAGGAAT
Source organism: Galeopterus variegatus (assembly GCF_000696425.1). Taxonomy (NCBI): domain Eukaryota; kingdom Metazoa; phylum Chordata; class Mammalia; order Dermoptera; family Cynocephalidae; genus Galeopterus; species Galeopterus variegatus. The sequence goes on from NW_007727346.1 coordinate 212,188, forward strand.
GACTGTAGCTTCTTTACCATTATAAGATCCTGCCATAGTTATTCTTATGTGTCATTAGCTAAACATACATAACCATAATAGTAAATTTTTATATAAAAAGACACTTTCAAATTCAGTTCTTGGACCATTATGTACTATATTCTCATCTATGACACTCACTGTATCCACAGGGGTAAGACACTATGCTATGGATTATACTCACTGCCACTTTAACATGGCACTATTTCCAATACAGTGGATATATATACTTCAGAAGTAGATTAGTAAGAAAATGGCAAATTAAAATTAAAGGAAAAATGCTTGAAATACAGAAATATTTGTTAATGCTAAAAGAACAAAACACAAATATCCCAAAAATTAACAAAGAAATAAAAGATAGACATGATTTGCATTTATGATATATATCTACCTTAGTATTCTTTTTTAATATGTTAAACTCTATTACTAGACATTCTGTCAATACAGTTCTCTATTATTTGCCAGTATAGGTAATCTTGCTTATAAACTTGACTATCTTTCAAAAATTGATTAATCTGTAAGGTAAAACAAACTAGCATCATAGGTCTTCTAATTCCTAGGTTGGGGATTTCTACAAAATTCCACTGAAATACATGACAAATTAAGCAACATAATGCACATATTGTGCCTCTTCCTGTTTTGAACAATGGCATCTGAAACAAGAGAAAGTGTATTGTAATGGAGACTAGACCCTAGTCAAGGCTTTGCTGTGACACCTTCAGTAAATTACTTAAACTCTTTAGCCTCAATTTTCTTATCCCTAAACACAAACTAGCTTCCATTTCTACCTATAATTTTACAGTTATCCTTAAACAACATTTAAAAATATCTCAGAGAAAAGTGGGACTAACCACCAAGCTTAGTAAAATTTGCACCTCCTCCATAACTTGACACAGCCCACCTCTGCTCTTTGCCAAGGAAAGCCCAAAGCTTTCTCAGATTAATAACAATGAAATTCACTGCCATTGTGTCACTCCGCAATACTTGCTGATTGACATTATGACAAAACAATATTAGCATAAACTGAGGACTTCTGTTTAGCTAATGACTTAAATTGAATGCTTCAACTCAGCAAATCACGAAACAAACGCTCTGCAGTACAGAAAATGATGTCTGTGAACATGCATGGAATTCTTGAAACTGGAAACTGCCAAAAAGATTTAATTAAGTAAATGAATGAATTCTAACAGAAAGGTAATACAACAAAAAAGTAGTTTATATGAATTTGAGCAATTCAAATGTTAAATAAAATATTAATTTGCAAAATTTAAAACCAGTTCTCATATTACAACTGATGCTACAATTTACTGCAGATTGCTTCACAAATATGTTGCTTTTATTTATAAATCTGAAAATTTTCAAGTTAAATATGTATAAATCTGTTACTATTTACATCAGTGTTTCTTGAGTAATTTCTTATACGTGGTAGTCCTTTGATGATTTACTAAACTTGTAAAAACTTGTTTTATTATTGTTTTCAGTAATAAATGAGCGATTTCATTTAATCAAATGGGTGAAAAAAAGAAATGTTCTATTATGAAGAAATATTTTATATCCTTAACGATCCTACTATATAAAAAGTAAATAAAAAGACATGGTAATTTATAAGGATGCTTTCAGTACTATACTCAATTGGCCATAAGGAGTAGGTTGTTCTATTTTGGTTGAATATTTTTAGCTCCTACACATTTGCCCAATCATACTTTTTCTTTTTAAATATGAAAACTTTAATTCAAGTGAGCATATATGTAAGATAAAATTTGCATATTACAAATTGATCACAACTATTTATAAGCAAGGAAAATGGAATAAGGCCCTACTGGCATGAAAAAAAGTTTTCGTCCTAAGAAGGAAAGGAGGAATATATACAATGGGTAAAAGATATCTGGTGCCTGACAATCATACTTCTTTTAAAATCAGATACATGTACTAGAAAGTGCCTACTCACCTGGCTATTGTCACATAACAGGATTTCTTGATCACAAAGAAGCCTAGCTATAGGAGCAATCTTCCCTTTTTAATGCTGATTTAAAAAGAAAAAATTAGCAGCCTCAAAAGAATTTTCTTTTTGAAGCATGCCTCAGACACCCCCTAAATAGAATTTTTAAAAACCAGCAAGGACTTGTTTCTGGTAATGGAGGACTAGGTAATTCAGATGAACCATCTTTTAGAAGAAAACTAAAAATGCTGGATGAAACATGCAAACATCTGAAAAAAAGAGGCAATACGATACGAGGAACTGGTAGGCTAAGATCTACAAGGTAAACCAAAAGAGGCACTCAAAGCTAGCTGAGGACTTTTGCGGATTCCATGAAAGGTGCTGATATACAGAATGACCGTTTTTGTAACCTAGAGAAAAAGAGGTTTAAAAGAAAAGCTATATGAGATTGGACTAGGGGCATAACGAATAAGTATGATTTATAACCATGTATATGCTAGCAATAATATTGATTTGACCAACATATCTCAATGGTAAACCCCAAAAATATGTATAATCAATTTTGATTCAATAAAAATTAAAAAAAAAAAAAAAGAAAAAGAAAAGCTATAGCCCAAGGCCTAATCCTCAATTGACTGAAACCCTGAAGGGCGTTACCCACAGAGTAAGAGTAAATCAGAAGCAAAATTACATGTATTTGTAATAGCCCTTTACTTCATTGGACTATCTAGGGTCCCTCAACACAGACATTGGATTAGGATAGTCCTTAACAGGTGGTACAACAAGGCACTTTGCAAAAATAAACAGAAATTCTCTCTGGAGGAAGATATTCTGGTCTTTGCCACAAATTGTTTCTACAACTAATTTTTCAAATGCAATTTACAGCACAAAGCAAATGATAACCAGCTTACAAGAGAAAATAAAAAGATGCAAGAGAAATAAAAGACATAATAAAATCTCTGAATGTTAAATTTCTAATGACAGGCAAAATCTACTTATAAAGAAATATTTCAGGAAATAACTCAACACCAGAAAAGCAGCTTTAAAAACAACCAGAACTTTTTATTAGCAGTTTATTAAAGCAGAACTTTATTACCCCAAAATGAGATAAACTAAATAGAAAACAATGATATATTTCGGTATATTTTAATTGTTTTCAAGTCATTCAAAGAATAAAGAGAAAAAGGTACATAATTCAAAGTACTTTTTTCCATAGACCATTATTCATTTCTAAATTAATTCTACTTACATCATTAGACTTGCATTTTTCCTTGTGAGAATATATAGTCCATTCCAAAAGCTTATTTACTGGTTTAGTCAAAAGCCCAGAGGTCTCATTTCCTGACCAGAAAATTTCAAGAAGAACTGTCTTTCCTGTTATTTTCAGACTCTCAGAATCTGACCAGTCATACAACCTAATGAAAATATGAACAGAAATTAAATCTTTATGCCAATTTGATCATGACACAGTTATTAGACATATCCTTTGTCAAAAAACAAAACAAAAATGCTAGCTATTTTTGAACATAGAAAGGTCATATAAATATTTTAACATATAACAATAATAAAGAAAAAAATATAAAAAATGGCCTTAGTTAAAAAAAATCGCCAACAATGTATACACAGTAATCTATTTACAAGTTTTAAAGCATGAACAAAACTTATTATGGATATTATAGATTTAATGTTTAAACTAGTGTTGCTTTTTATTTAAGTATTCAATTACTGAAGAATTAAAAAAATATATAAATCTTGAAAAATGAAAACACTGTTACCCTATCCAAATGAACAGTGAAAAATAAAAATGTGAACTGAGGAAACAGAAAAAGGGCCTATAAGCATTAACTGCCACTGAAGAAGTGCGTCTGGAAATATGTTTTAAAAATAAACCTGAAAATAGAAAACAAGGTGACTTTTTAGTAATGTATATGTGAATGATTATAAAAATGATGCATAAAACAACAGAAATGTAGAAATATGTGTCTTTTGTAATTAGAACTTACTTTTGACTCAGATGTTGTACTTCACTTTCAACTAAGTTAAAGAAAAATTTGAGCAGTGTGAGGTGGAGCACCTTAGAGCCAATAATATTTTCTGAAATTTGATGACAAAAACTTTCATTGAAAAGGCAAGACCTGAAAAACATGAACCCAACAATCTATAACACACAAGGAATTTTTTTTTTTTTTTTTTTTTTAGGATACTGTTGGAATTTTAATGAAATTTTCCTCAACAAAATATAGAGCAAACTCAACAAAATTTTTTCAGTAATATATTTCCTTCCTTTAAAAATTAAACCATGTCAAATTTCATGAACATTTAATTCTTGATAATACAGATCTAATTTATCTATTTTTCAATGATTGTAATATTTAACAACTATCAGGTACTCTCCCTTTGTACTCTTCATTTCACTGGTAAGAACAAAGAATTATGAATTTCATTAAGTACTTTTGATCCAAATGACCAGCTATGCTCTCAATTTACAATACTTGCCACATCATTTTCTTTCTTATTCAAGAGTATTTTCTTTTAAATTATTTAGTAAATAAATAAAGGTGATTAGGGTTACTTTTAAGAGTTTTTAAAATTCAGTATTTTCTTCCCATCTACTATTATAGCCCTGTTCGACAGAATGTTCTGTGATGATGGATATATTCTACTAGACACTTGAAATGTGGTTTGTATACCTAAGGACATAAATTTTTAATTACTTAATCTTAATTAAATTTGAATATAAATAGCGACATGTGGGTACTGGGTTGGACAGTACAGTTCTGTATTTGTTTGTTTGTTTATTTATTTCTGGCCAGTACAAACATCAGACCTTGATGTTATCAGCACCACACTCTTAACCAATTGAGCTAACTCACCAGCTCCTACAGTTTATTTTTTAAAGACAGCATAAGATTTATAATCTCCTAGCTTTCTAATCAACTATATTGACAATGTACTTATAACTTTCTACCTCTGTCTCTACTTTCCCTGTCTTCTTTTTGAATACCACATTCTTAGGTTAGGAGAGTCCTTAATAGCTATTAAATTTAATAATTTATTTAATACTCAAATCTGTTCTATAAGATCCTCCATCCCCATATAGTTATTTAGTCTGTCTGAAAACTGCCAGAGATAGATAACCTAGTTTTTCTTCTTTTCCTTCCTTTTTAAAACATGTATTATAAAGTATTTCAAAGATACAAAAGTAGAGACTATTGTCACTCAGTTCATTTATACTCCTACCACTTCCCTAGACATCCTACCCTCAACAAACTCAATTATTTTGAAGCAAAACCTGGGTATTTCAGTTTCTTAAAATGTCTACTTTTAAGGTGACCAAATTCCATCTCCTATAGCATCAATTAATTCATCCAAACACTTATTAAGTACTTATTATGTTCCAGGTATTACATTAGATGCTGAAGATGGAAATGTTTAAGACTGGGCACTTACTCTTAAGAAAGTCACAGGCTGATGGGAGTGACAAACTTACTTCAAAGGAAAGAGCAAGAGTTTGGATGTGGCATCAGAGTAATTAGTAATTGGTCAGATATTTATGAGGTGGCAGGAATGGAGATTATGTTTACGCACACACAGGCAGAGAAAATATAAGAGTAAAAGGGTAGGAAATGGAAAATAGTCATTGGTCACATTTGGGAAAGCAATGAAGATGAGAATGGAGATATATACAGAGGCAAAATCATGAAGGGTCTTACGTGTTTTGCTAAGGAATTTGAACTGTCTTCTATAGGAAATGTGTGAGTCAATGAAGGACTTTAACCTGGGAAATGACAAATCACCTTGGAAAGAGCATTCTGAGGCATGTTGGAAGATAAATTAAAGGAAAAATGTAGATCAAGATCAATAAAGCAGCTATTGCAATAGTTTACATAAGAAGCAACGGGGGCTTTTAAATAAAGGCAATGGCAGTGAAAGAAGAAACAGATTTAGAAATTAGAAAAGATGCCAGCCACATAAACCATATTTCCTCACATCCTATACCTATGCTGGGCTAGCAATGTTGTGCTGGTATTGTGTATACATCTTAGTCACATTCAAAGTGCTGGAACTGTTATTTTATTTATCTTTTTATTTCTGAAATGTAGAACAGTGCCTGGCTACTCAATAAACATGTGTAGAAGGAATGAATAAATGCACGCTAGCTAGCTGATTAGTTTGCTTCAAATATATCACAACCAAGATGGTAGATGAATCTTTATGATCTCAAAGAATTAATCAAAGGTCTAACTTTTGCCTGGCTAGTCAAATATCCCTTCTCTCACTACTAGGGACCTCCTAAAACTAAACACTTGGATAAAAAGAGATCTTCCCAGACAAAAGAGGGCTATTAGATACGGAGAGCTATCAGCACAGAAAGGGGGAAATGATTAGTTCTGCTACATAGGAGGAGGAAGAATTTCTGGAGACAGTAACATTTAGAAGACAAAGGAAGGTTTAGGCAGATGATAGCATGAGCGGAGGCATGAAAAAGATGCCATATTTAGCAACATTAAGTTCTGTTTCAAAATTTAAATTTCTAGCTGCAAATAACTCCAAAAACCCTAAAATAAATACTGCATAGTTATAAATATTTATACTTTTGATGACCAAAATTTGATGATATGCATATTCAATAGTTTATTTTTCTTCATTGTAAAAATGACATGCAAACGTAATTTTGCTAAAAAAATAAAATATAATAACTTGGCTTTCTAGTGAGTCCACTTCATGTAGTCACTGAACTTTTATTTTTTAATAAACAGATTGGCAAACATGACCAATATAGACTTGCCCATTTTATGAGTTTTGCAATAAACACAATAAAACAAATGCACACACACTCTTTTTTCTAGAAACACAAATACACTTCTTTGATCATTATCTAAAAATATATATAGCATAACAACTACTACATGAAATTTAGCATCCTGACATGTGAAATTCCTTACCTTATAAGCACTTCTACTAGAGACCATGCTCCTTTCATACAAGATGGACACTGAAACAACTCTAAGTAATATCTTGACATGGCTGGGGACTTCCAAGGAGGATGCAAGTGAAGGAGAACTGACAATATATGAAAGTATCGACCAGAAAATGTATCTATGTTATCCTATTATTTAAAAATAAACAAACAAATAAAACACTATAGCTAAAAGTGCAGTCTCAACAGCTGATTCAATCTAAAACTAGAACAATAACCCTGGCCTAACTTTCTTGTCAAATATGTGTTTGGACAAAGGAGATCAATGGAAATATATTTAGCTAATTAAACACTGCAACTGAGAGAGAGGCACACTATAAATATGTATCTACACATTAGGCAATCCTAGTTATTAGGACTAGCTTATATAAAATGCTCATTTTCCTTTTCATGATTATAGTGAAATTAACAATTGCTGTATGTCACCCAAAAGGATCTAAAGGTTAAGACACCATTCATGCAACATTCTTACCTATCATCTATATTAGTCTAATATACCTTATGCCAGTTATGTTCTCAAATTGGCACTTGATAAAGAACATGATTAGAAAGCTACCTTTGAATAGCTGCTCCTACTGCTTTTTGCAGTTTAAGGAGTATGTTCATTCTCTATGTATACTATGAATAAAAATGATAATTATCAATGTACTAAAGGAGCCATTACCAATGGCACTCTAGATTATTATAATCTGATTTTTATGTTAGATACTTTACTAACATGGGAAAAATTAAATAAATTTTTTTCCAAAGAAAATTATCTTGGAAATTCTGAGAAAATAATATGCTAAAGCACTCAGAGTAGTACCTAGTAAACAGTTCACAAACAGAAAAGAAGTAACAAATGAGCACTGCATTTTCATAGTTAAAAAAAAAAAAAACCATTGTGAAAAGACAAAATAATCTGTTATACAAAAAGTGAGATGTTCATATCTTGACATTCTTTGAAAAAAAATTATAAACCCTTTAAGACTACTCTTACCTGTAGAACGTTCTCTAAAAGAGCACGAAGAAGGCATACAGGAGGGATATAATATGCTTGCAAAGAGGAAAGTTCCTCAATTGCTTCTTTAAAAAATTGTCCTTCTATGAGACTTTCAATTAAATTTAACACACCTCTGGGAAATTCATCATTTTTAACCTAAGGAAGGAAAGATTCCATGACTCAAAGAAGAGAAAGATGAAATTCTGGGATCAAATTCTGAATTAGTAAGGAGCTTTAATTTTCTCATCTGTAAAATGAAGATAATTCTTGATCTTGCTATTTGACAGGGTTGTTATGTGGACCAAAAGGATGCTATGTATAAATGTGTTTTACAAGTGTAAGGCACTGCAAAAATATACATTATTAATGGTTACATTTATTATTTTCTGTTATCTTAAATACTAAAGGGATATACTACACCTAAAAGAAAACCTTTAAAAGGAATTTGCAAAGTTTGGTTGATAAAGAGGAGACCTCAGTCAGAGCTACAAGTTTAGGTGCAAAACTATTATTTGATTTTCTTTTAAAGTTGAAAGCAAATTACATCTCTTACTACATCAAGATATCATCAAGCACAATCAATACTCGTATTTGAAAAAGTGACAACTGTTAGAGAATCATAAAATCATTCTGAGGATATGCATTAATATAACTTTAAGAGTTTCACAAAATATATTACTTTTGATCAAAATATTTTTAACAATAAACATAACTACTTTGACTTAGTTCGAGATACTAAAAATACTCTGAAAGACTTCATGAAAACAATCAATTTTAAAGAAATAATGATATACAAGAGATAATACACTTTTGTAAATATTATATCAAACATTTAATCTAAAAGAAGTAATTAAGAAAGTTATGAAATGTGATTTCAAGAATACATATTTCACCTGTCATGAGCACAACATAAGCTTTAAATACTTGTGATCAGATTTTAATATGGTATGAAAACAAATTTTGGGGGGCTTTGAAGAACATTTTTCTTTTTCATTTCTGATTAGAGAAACTACATTCCAAATTTGATAAGAAGCTTTGTTGTGTAGACAACATATTCTTTTAAATAAAAATAGCTATAAATAACAAAACATAGAGCTTCTTTTTTGCCCCCATCACCACCCTGTTCCAAGTTCCTTACCTCTACATTGTATATTGGTTGTTTATCTATTCCAATGCAGTTGTACCTGAAAGCCTACAAAACAGCAACCATATTATTAAAATTTAACATTTTTAGGTTAGAAAATATGTTTAAGCTTACAAAGAATAAAATCTTGGGCAAGCATACAAAACAGATTCAGGAACACATTAATAGCTGTAATTAATCTGATATTCATGTTTGTTGAAACTAGTAATTTCCATCATTTTAGGGAAATGGAACTCTCATGAATATGAACATTTATTTTCTCCTTCTAATTTAAAATAACTTAAAAGGTAAAGACAATTTGTTTTTTTTTGTTTTGTTTTGTTTTTTTAAAAAGATGACTGGTAAGGGGATCTCAATCCTTGGCTTGGTGTTGTCAGCACCAGGCTCAGCCAGTGAGCAAACCGGCCATCCCTATATAGGATCCGAACCCGTGGCCTTGGTGTTATCAGCACCGCACTCTACCGAGTGAGCCACGGGCTGGCCTGGTAAAGACAATTTGAAGTGACTTTATTTTAAATTAAATTATTTTAAATTAAAATAACTTAAAAGGTATTCACTTTGAAGATCTGAAGAGGTCCATTTTCCTTAGTAGTTTAATACCAGAAATACAAGAGCACTTCAAAAGTTCGGGGAAAAATAGAATTAAAAGATAATACAAACTTTTCCAAAACCACTTATATAAATGGGGGGAATATTTTGTATAAGGGTCTATAGGAGAAAAAAATGTCACTCATGTTTTCTACAGAGACACATGTAAAGTCTCCTACTGTTTTAAAATACCTATAACTGTATATTTTTTAAAAGATTATCCTGGAAAAATACCTGCAACAAATATAATAAAGAGATAATATCCTGATTATATAAAGAGCTCTAGAAACAAAGATATAAAACAAGAAGCCCAATTAAAAAATAATAAAAGAACATAAATATGCAATTGGCAGAGGAAGAAATATACAAATGGCAAGTGTACGTAGCTCAAACTTGCTACTAATAGAAGAAATACAAATTAAAACAATGATAAATCTTTGGCTTCCACTTTGGATATAGAAAGCTGGAAGAGAGATGCTCCTACCTTAACAACAAGAAAAAAACTGGATAATCTACCAAACCATTATTTTTCTTAAACCCAACAGAGAGCAGAGGTTGCAGTGCAACCAACTAGACTGAAATATAAAGACAGAAGCCTCCAAGAAAATGAGACATGAGCACTGATTTATCTGAGGCACAATATGGGAGGAAGAGGATGCCTCCATTAAAGAGGACAAGAAAATTTCAGCTAAAATCTTTAACCGCTTGCTGAAGGCCAGATGTGGAATAGCATGAGCATAAAGAACACCTGAGAATCAAAGACACAAGTGGAGTTTGCATCAACTGGCAGAATCTTCTCCAGGGACCTCACTGGGTGCTCATGATAAAGAAAACCTCCTTCAAGGGCAGACTAGGAAGAGGTGAGGGAATGAGAGGTGAGAATGGTCTGTGGGAAAGACAGCAAATCCTGTTATCCCCAGGGAACAGGTGAAAACCCTTAATCTGAGAGGTAAGGGGACAGAAAAACAAACAAAAAAAACCTCAATACACTTTACCCCTAAAGAAGGGAAGGAAAGATCCTGGGCCCAGATCGTTAGAGTCCCTACCTCTGGAGGAGGAGCCAGATCACTGAGAAAGCCCCATCCCCCAAACCTAGGGACACAATGCCTGCCTAAGACTGAGGTTGAACCAGGACAATGTAAAGGAGATCTTCCAGCTCTTACCCTCCAATATCAGGCTAGCAAGCATCCAGTAGTTATAGCAGTCTGTGAACACATAATTTATCTGTGACATTATTGAGGTATAAATAGCACAGAATTCAAATGTCCAAATACATTACTGTTTATCATAACTTATTTTAAGACATATTAAATATACTAATGAATCACAGATACATACATATATATGAATATAAAATTATATTTTGGTTATACCGGAGAAGGATAGGAAATTGTACAAAATTTTTAGTGTGCCAAGTTTTACCTGAGCTCTATATATGTGCTTCTTTAAGGCATTTTTTATTTCAACAGTATCTACATCTGTCCTGATATCCTTGGTTTTTGATTCTTTGGCATAATTAGCAAAAACAGAATTCTTCATTTCTTTCTGCATACACATAAGAGAACTTTAGACAAAGTACTAAAGATAGTGTCAACACAAATATCACAACAAACAATATAATGCTAGAAGAAAATATTTACAGAGTGTTAAGAACAGCAAAGATCCCCACAATCGTATATCAAGATTATACAATGAAAGAAAAAGTTTAAAAAGCAAACATTTCAATTTGGAAAGTTTTACCTAATATTTAAATATGTACTTTTCATTTTAACCTGTTCCAAATGTTACTTGGAACCTCTTTCTTTTTTTGCCATGTTAACGCAAAATTCATTATTTTTCATTACCTTTATCATTTTTCTGAAGACCCTTCTGAGTATATGTATATAAACATGCTGTGGTTTAGACCATAAAATAAAGTTATACTCTAGGAAAAATTTACCCAAGAAGGATCCCATTTAAAAGACAAGCTATCTTAAATGGGATCCTTCTTGGGTAAATATTCCACAAGGGGAAAACAGGACAAAAAATAAAATTTACAGGGCCAGCCCGGTGGCGCACTGGATAGTGCGCTGCTTGGGAAGCGCGGCGGCGCTCCCGCCCGAGGGTTCGGATCCCACATATAGACCGGTCCCCGCTCACTGGCTGAGCGAGGCACGGGAGCAACACCGAGGTTTGCAATCCCGTTGCCGGTCCCCGGTCCGGTACGGGGGCAACACTGAGGGTTGCGATCCGTTGCCGGACACGGAAAAAAGACAAAAAGACAAAAATAAAATAAAATAAAATAAAATAAAATAAAATAAAATAAAATAAAATAAAATAAAATAAAATTTACATTAGACTGTATTACCCAAACTACATATTCATGTACTTTAAAAGTTCTTTTTTAATTTTAAGAAATTCAGCTTCTTTTTCAAAACCTTTGTTTTGTCTTCTTTTTTGTTACATTCAGGCAAAACAAAATTCATTTGAATATGTTGATTACTAACTCAAATTTCTTCATGTATTCATGTAAAAACACTTTCACTGTGGACCAAAGTTAATTATAACATTAACTATGAACATCATACCACAGTACGACTCAAGAAAATTTTTTTCATAAGACATGCAGGTTATATTTAATACAGCAAACAACCATAAAAATCAGATTATATGTCTAGATTATATTAGGGAAGAGCCAGAACAAATTAAAATTATAGCTTAGTTTACAAAGTTTTACCTGATCTCTATAATATACGTGTTCTATCAAGGTACTTTTAATTTTGTCATATTTGATGTCTTTCTTGCAATTGCTTTCTTTTTTGCGTTTTTTTCTCAAATTATAACTCCTTTGAATATCTTCATCTTTTTTAATTTCCTTCTACATGTATTAAACAAATCTCAACATGAATGACATATGCTACAAAATCCAAATAAGCTCAAGAGGAGTGACTTACAACATAAGAATGCCACAATAAAAAAAAAATAAGTTATATACAATAGGAAATCTTATCCACTGTTGGAGTGGCACACATTAGCAAAACATTTTGTGAAACAGCTAGGCATTACCTAGTACACTTGAACATACACAGACCTTATGACCCAGCAATTCCACTCCTAGGAATATAGCCTAAGATGGAGAAATTCCTAAACATGGGCACTACTAGTCATAATGTTCACACTGTTTATAATTGCAAAAATCAACCAATCAATCAAACACACAAAAACCAAAAATAAATGCAAATGCTTATCAATAGTAAAATAAAGATATAATTGTGGCATACAATGAAACAATGAAAACAAAGTCAAACCATGAAACATTGTATCACCAGCAAAAAAGTCTATAAATAGCACCAACTAAAAAATGTTCATTAACAGTCCAAACTAAACAATATATTGTGAGACTGGAGGGTACTTCAAAAAGTTCATGGAACTTTGAAGTACCCTGTTATACACATAGCTGGTAAAATTAATGAAATTAATGAAAACTAAGAAAATAACACAAATTCTGAGATAAAGGTTACTTATGGGTAAGAGGGAGAAAAGGGAAGGCAGTTAGAAAATGAACCAGCAGGGTGTTATAAAATTGGTAATGTTCTTTTTCTTAACCTAGCTGGTGAGCATATAACCACTCATATTTATATCCTTTTTAAAACTGTACACAAATCTTTTAGAAGCGCTTTTGTACCTATAATTAAGAAAAATTTCATGAATGACATTCTGTGTGGTAAATTTAGAAAAGAATTGTAAAATATAAACATTAGTTTTAATTTGGAAAGTTTTACCTGATTTCCATATGTATGCCTTCCTGAGATATTTCCCATTTTAATAAACTTCAAGTCTTTATTGGAGTCTCTGAATTTTTCTTTTTTGTGATGTTCAGTCAAAACAGAACTAATATTAATATCTTCATCATGATTTTGCATTTCTTTCTGCATGTTTGTAAAAATACTTTAGTTAGACTGTGAATTAAATATAGCTTCAACACAACCACTGCAAATCACAACAGAAAAATCCACTCAGTAAGGTAGGTTTTGTAAAACATGCATATGAGATTAAATACAGTAAAGAGCCCTGTAAATTATATTACATTTTAGTTATACTAAAATAAAGCAGAAAAAAATAGAAGTTTTAATTCACAAAGTTTTATAGTATATTTACATATATGCTTAATTTAATTTACCTCTATACTTAAGTCAGAGGAAAGAGTATTACAAACCATACTGTTATTATACTAAGAAATTTATTTTTTAAAAAGAGAAATTTCTACCTGAATTTTATATACATCCTTTTGAGTTCTAAAGGGAACCAAGTTCCTTCTAAAGGCAACACAAGAGAATGAATATAGATATATTTTAATAATTTCCATATCATTTACAAAACCTGTATTTTATTTTTCTGTTTCATCAAAACTAAATTTATTTTAATAACTCCATCGTTATTTTACATTCCTTTCTGTATGCAAAAATATTTATACTGTGGTTTACAATGCACATTTCAACAGACACATCAACTCAAAAATCTTATTAAAACATGCACCTGTAGTTAATCATAGAAAGTAGTCTTTTAAGTCACATAAATATCAACCATACTTTGGAAAAGCCAGAAAAAAATACAAAAGTATTTTGAGCTTGGAAAGTTTTAGCTAATCTTGCTATATGAGTTCTTAAGGAACTGTGCAATTTTCCAAAAAGTTCCAAATTCCTCCTAGAATTCTTTAAAAAATATTTGACAGATACAGTGAAAACAGAATTACTTTGAATTTCTTTCTAAAGTTACATGGAAAAATATTTTAGATCACACTAATAGTAATTAATTACTAAGTTAATGATAATTTTATAAAATAATCAAATAGACTATTCTATAAAACACAATATGAAACTGAACATAACTGAACATTAGCTCTTTTCGAGTAGAACTAATAATGCCTTTTTTTAGTTGCTGCTGTTTGAAAAATTGTACCTGAGAGCTTTCTTGAGGGTACTTTTCATTGTTCCAAGTTCAGAGTCTTTCCTGGGTTTTTTTGGTTTTCACGTTAATCAAAATAAAATTCATTTGTGTTATTTTATTGAATTTTGTTCTATATGCAATTAAATACTAGAATCTAGATGATGAATTATAAATATACATAGTGCTGACAGGTAAGAAAAATGCTTTATAAGACACATGTTACATTAAACATACAGAGGAGTTTTAAGTAATTCCCATGTGTTGAGAACAAAGTATGTATTAGAAACTCTGTGTGTTTCTATATGCACATACGCATTATTTCAAAACAAGTCCTAAAACAGAGACATAGGGCAATTTCCTAATATGCTCAAATCATAAACTATAAACACATGGTTTGAATACAACCTTTCTGATTCCAAAATCCATGTTATTTCTACTATCTATTGCCTTTCAAAGAATTCTGTAAGAGCAACCAGAAATGTACATTTTTTAGCCTATAAAATTTTACCTGGATTCTACACATGGTCTCTCTTAAGGCACCTTTCATTTCAAGAAATTCCATATCTTTCTTGAAATCTTTGTTTTCTTGATTATTATGTTTAATCCAAACAGAATTGGTTTGGGAATCTTCATTCTGAATTTCTTTCTGTATGTAAAAATGGTTTAGGCAATCAATTAAGTGTAACTTCAATATTCTGTACTTTTTACAGTATTCAACTTTATCTATAATTGCATAACACTTTAATTTGTGAATCATACAGGTAGGTAAAATCAATCTTCTAAATCAAAGGTTATTAAATACCGGTAAAATCTTTCAAGGAAAAAAGTCATCACATCAAAGTCCTGAATAATAAAGTGATTTTTGTATATCTCACTAATTGTTGGTCTAGTAACAATCAATTCTTTTTATTTATTTTATTTTATTTTTATTACTTTTATTTTGTCAATATACAATGTAGTTGATTATTGTGTCCCATCACCGAAACCTCCCTCCCTCCTCCCTCTCCCTTCTCCCACCCAAGTGTGTCCCCTCCATTTTCTTGTTGTAAGAACTTCAAAAAAAATTGTGGTTGTTATAGCTTCCTCTCCCCCACCCCCCGGTTTTTTGGTTTTTTGTTGTTGTTGTTTGTTTGTTTTGTGTGTGTGTGTGTGAGAGTGTGTGTGTGTGTGTGTATGTATGTGTGTGAATTGATCGGAAAATGTGGTATATCCGGAAAATGTGGTATATCCGGAAAATGTGGTATATCCGGAAAATGTGGTATATCCGGAAAATGTGGTATATCCGGAAAATGTGGTATATCCGGAAAATGTGGTATATCCGGAAAATGTGGTATATCCGGAAAATGTGGTATATCCGGAAAATGTGGTATATCCGGAAAATGTGGTATATCGTTGCAAATGGCAGTATTTCATTCGTTTTTATAGCTGAGTAGTATTCCATTGTGTAGATATACCACATTTTCCGCTCTGTAAATCAATTCTTTTTATAAATAATCAAGAACAAAATATTTTATCTAGTCCTTGTCCAAGTTAAAGTTACAATCTTTATTAAAAATTGTCAGATTATGTATAGATTGTTTCTCAGATTATTTTTCAGTTGTTTACTGATAAGACTTCTCACTTGCCAGTACGGTATACCACACTCAGAGAGGAAAAGAAGGCTAAGCAATAGCTGAATTCACAGCTCTTATTTTACTTGAATAGCAACAAACAATTACCTTCCTAGCTTTATCTCAAACAATTAAATTTCTCTTGCCAAGAAATCCAAACTGCATTCATAAACCACCTACCAAAAATTTTTAAAAAAGAATACTCACATATGTACCTATACATATGAGTATAATTCTAGAAGTTTAGTAAGATAAAGGGCTGGGAATAAAGGTGAGTTCAAGACAATTCCTAAAATGTACTTATAAAAGGGTGTTCAGAGATTCTCTACCTTTACCCAAAGAGCCTGGAGAATCACTGCCCTCCTAGGGAACAATTATGATAAAAGCCAAAATATGGTGTGATCTTTTGATTCCTTTTCACTTGTACTGGGCTTCCTACATGGATATGAGCCTGCTTTTAGCAGGCTGGAATCCTGCAACCACCTAACAATCCCTGAAAATAGCTGACTGAATTTCTTCGCTGGCAACTCAGAAAACTGAAACTGAACACTAAGAAAAATAAAGACTTTTCTTCCTTCCTATTCCTAACCTCAAAGAAAGAATTACTCTGAATGTACAAACAACAATTTCTGTTAAGAACAACCTGCAGTGGGAAAAAGAGTCAGTTTCTGGCTTTAAATTTCACATGGTTGACAATAGGAGAATAAATCCACAGGTCCAGGTCATCAAGAATGTCTAAAATACAGGATGAATTAATGCCATATAGACTCCAAATTACATAGAATACAAAGGAACATACCATTACCATTAGCAACTAGGCAAGAAAAACTATTTCTTAATCCTGAATATATTTACTTATGTATCCATTTCAGACGCTATATATGGACCTGTAAATTAGGATGTAATTAGGATATTAGCTAACTGTTAAAAATCATAATCTGATAAACTATGATGTTTAGAAGATTTTTTAAGTAAAATAATCTATTTTCTATATAGCTAACCAAATTATCAATTTACACTATTCTTTAAGCCACCAATACTCTCTCCAATTGGCTACTTTTACGAAATATACAGGAATTATTTTAACTGTAAATATTTTTATTCCTTATTTTATAAATATTTCTTTAGTGCCAATTATGTACTAGGCAGTGTATTAGGTTTTTATCTCCCCATACAAACTAGGAAAGAAAGGCCACATGTAGTATATTTCAGGAACAGGGCAGCAGTTGTAGCAATGAGAGTTGGCTTGGCTTCTGCTTCAGATGTTTAACTTAGTTTCCTGTCTTGGACTAGGTATGACATAGTCTGGTCTCCAGGTTTTATTCCAATATTCAGCCAAGGTATTTGTTACACAATTTGAATGAATTCATGAGACTCGATTATGGAATTCATATGAAGATGAAAAGCCAGAGAAATCAAGTAAAGAACTACAAGTCTTCTGAGTTTTACTTGGTTCTTAACTTGTACTTATATCCTGATTCTTAAATGGTATTTCATAATCCTACGATTAATTACTAGTTTATGATACTGTTTACAGCATTATGTATTTTTTAAAAGCATTTTTCAACTACCTAGAAAATGACTAAATGAATATCAAGAAAACCTAGCAATACCCAAAATGAGGAGAAGGAAAGTGACTAGCGGAGGAAGATTTGAGGAAAAAAGCATTAAAATGTATTGAATGCTTGGCCTTAAATGTTTGCTCAACACAGGACAGCTGTGGGATCTTGGGCAAGTTATTTAACCTCATTGTACCTCCACATCATCAACTGTAAATGAGGTTATAATACATACCGCAGTGGAACGTGACATTTGAATAAAATTATGTATGTTTAGCATAGTGCCTGGCACATAGTAATCACTCAATAAATATTAGCTCAGAGTAGTAGCTGTAATGATTCTCACACTGACAAAAGCAATGTAAGTATTTGCTTCTACATACAGAGGAAGAAATTAAGGCACAGGATGCATGTGCCCTATGGCCACAGAATTAGTAAATTATAAATATGGGTCACAAATTAGTTGATCTGGTTCAAAAAGTCTTTCATTCACATATGGCACATGATTTTTCTGTGGTTCATTTTATTTTCTTTCTTAAGCAGGTAGTCAAAAGAAGTTTTAACTATCCCTAAGTATCCTCTCCTTTTGTGACGCTTTCCTTGGGCCAAATAATTGAGATATATTAGTCATTTGTTCCCCTGTACTCCTGTACATTGCACATAGTTTTATCAATGCATAATTCACACTGAACCGAAATTAATAGTTTCCACATTCTTTCTCCATCAGTAAATAGTATCTCGAAGTCTGATATATTGTCTTACTCATTTTCATATCCCTAGTGCATTGCACAGAGCCTAGTACAGCAATAATCTTCAATAAACATCTACAAAGCTGAATTAAATAGATTCCTGATTCTGTTACTCAGAAGTTTTCCAATAAGTATGAGTAGGTTAAACAAAACTATTTAAATGGTTGTTACTCTTAGTCATCTTACATGGCAACTCTTCTTAGATGACACTTCAGAATCCATCTAATGAGAAATGTAATATTGCTCTTTGCCAAAGTGGTAGAAGAAAAGCAAAACATTAAAATGAAGTTAACTTTCTAATTTCTCCTCAGAAGTGATCACAATATGCCTTACTTATGTGGACTGGTTATGAACTCCCAAATGTATGTCTGGAACTTATAAAAAAATATATTCTAAAACCAAATATAAATTGGAGATTATCTGCTATTTTTGGTCAATATATTATTGCTGCTCTCCACTATTTCAGCAGCTGAATCTGAATGTTATCAGATTACTGCAAAATAAGACTGTGGATAGTACATATTATATTATTGGACTTTATAATCATTTCTTTTTACAGAAAAAAGACAATTCAAATATCTTTAACAATCTAGTTAAGAATGACTCTCAATCTGTTAACAGTTAATACTACATCTAAACTATTCAGAGGTCTGTCAGGTAGGATGCTTTTGGCAGCAAATAATAGAAACCAACTCTACCTTAAACAGCATGAAAATGTATTATCTCATAGAATGGCAATGTGGTGAAATGCTAGGACAGGTTTCAGGTTTGGTTAATTGAGCAACTCAAGTATCAGCAAGAATCCAGATTCTATTTCTACACTCTGCTATCTACAGGGCTGGCAGGCTAATTTTCCTCATGGTCAAAGAATGGCTGCTAGTAGTAATTCAGTTTACATTCTTCTATGTTCACATATGGCAGGCGCCAGTCTGCCAATGGCTCTCTTTTCAGAATGAGGAAGAAACTTCCAATAAATTCTAAACTACCACTCTTCACGTCCTGTTGATCAGAAGTGATTTACATTCCTAGACCAATCATTGTCAAAGACAATGAGATTAGCCGTAGTCCAAGCAGATCCATTCTTTGAACTAACATTAAATTTCTAATCTACATTGCTGCTACTCACTAGGGAAAGGTAATTACAAAATGATATATTACATCTACTCTTAGAAGACTTAAAATCTTTCATAATTTCTCTATTAATCTAACAAATATTAAATGAGAATTCATGTGCCAGGCTCTATGTGAGCTGATCACAATTATGGAAAAGACAGACATGATCCCTCATGACAAGGAGTTTTTGGTATAGATGGGGAAATAGACATTAATCAAATAATCAGCCAATTAATTAACTGTAATTGTATTGAGTACTATAAAGCAAAATAATGCTATAAGAACACTCTATAAGTGAACCTAACCTTATAAGGGGAACAGGAAAGCTTCCTTGAAGAGGTAACATTATAACAGGAAACTGAATGATGAGCAGAAGGCAGAAAGACATAGGAGTAGTGGGGAAGACCTTTCCAGCCAGAGAAAAATCTTTTTATTTATTTATATTTTTCCTTTTTGTCTTTTTTCGTGACCGGCAACAGATCGCAACCCTCAGTGTCGCGCCCGTACCAGAGCGGGACCGGCAATGGGATCGCAACCCTCGGTGTTGCGCCCGCACCTCGCTCAGCCAGTGAGCGGCCGGTCTGTATGTGGGATCCGAACCCTCGGCGGGAGCGCCGCCGCGCTCCCAAGCGGCGCACTGTAGCAGTGCGCCACCGGGCCGGCCCCAGAGAAAAATCTTAAGAGAAGACACTGAGGTAGGAAGTAATAGCTTGTTTAAGGAGACTGGCAGAGGGCAATTTTGATATAGTATAGTGAGCACAGAAAATAGTGGAGCAGAATACAGTTGAAAAAGTAGACATGAAGGGAAACCTCTGGGAACTTGTAAGCCATGTTAGAGATTCGGGACTTTACTCAAAGGGTAATGGGAAGCCATTGAAGAGTTTTAAGTAGGAGGGTTTCAGAATTGTTTTAGAAACAACATTTTGGCTGCTCTTTCTGAACTAGAATATACTGTAGAAGGAAAAGTAAGAGTAACTAGGAAATATTAGAAAGAGTACAGGAAGAGTAATTAGGAGTCTATTCCCAGAGCACAGAAGAAAGTCAATGAACTCAGTATGATGTTAGTACAGAAGGAGAGAAGTGATTTGATTCCAGAGATATCTGAGATAAAATCAATAGGACCTGGTAGTTGACAAGATGTGAGGAGTAAGGGAAAGGAAAGTTCTAAGAGTGATTCCCAGGTCTCTGACATAAAGTATTAAACAAAAGGTAATGGTATCTATTGAGATGGAAAACACTGAAGAAGATTTTTCCTAGATCAAGGTTGTTTTTGGACATACTAAGGTTTGTCTTCCACCCTGGGTAACTCTTCTTACAAATTCTCCTTTACTTATTTCTTGAAGGGTTTCTTCTAGGGTTTGACCTTCCTCTAAACAACTTGAAAATTGGTATTTGCACCAAGTTGAGAGAGGGAGATAGGGGAATAGAACAGGAAAACAATCCCCGAATTCTCATATAATAGTATTTATACCACTGCTATTTTGTTTATACTTTGATTGAAAAAATACTCAAAATTATTCACTAAATCACTGAAAACAAAAGTTGAGACTCAAAACTTAAACTTAAGCAAGATTCTTTCAAATCTGTAAGAAGTATTTAATATTATATATTTAATAAGGAATATTTAAGTAACAGAGCAATTGCTTTAAAAAATTTGTCATTTTAGGGGCCAGCCCGTGGCTCACTTGGGAGAGTGCAGTGCTGATAACACCAAGGCCGTGGGTTCAGATCCCTATATAAGGGATGGCCAGTTAGCTCACTTGGGAGAGCACGGTGCTGACAACACCAAGTCAAGGGTTAAGAGCCCCTTACTGGTCATCTTTTTAAAAACAAACAAACAAACAAACAAACACTGTCATTTTAATTATTTCTAATCACAATATTTTCAAAAATGACTTTAATATATATTTCTCTATATTGGTATTTTATGAAATAAATATTAAAAAATGTTTATTTTACTTACCTCTAAAAGAAAATCCCCTAGATACTGAATTGGATAAAATGGAGCCTTAAAGTTATCCTTTTCTTCTTCAGCCTTGATTCTTGCATTACTGGCAAACACATGAGTTATTCCACTTGGTGAACTTCTTGGTAAAATAACATTTGCCTTTCCAGCCTTCAAGACTCTAAATAAAAATGTAAACAATATAAAAAGTATTAGAAAAACTGAGAATATTTATTAAAATTATCTAAATCAAAAGTGGAACTTTCTGAAAGGAACCAATTCCTTTGGGTTATTCAAGACAATGAATAATAATTGCAATCAATAATTTCTTAAATTATAAGTTGTTCAGGCTGCCAAGGGCGCCAGCGTGACAGCCATGCGGGACTCCAGCAAACGGGCCCTGCTCCCAAGAGCCTGACTCAGCCACTACTGAGGGTACCAGTACAACAGGCAGCTGCGTGGGACCCCTTCACCTGCATGTGAAGGGTTTGTGAACAGGCTCGAGGGGTCTGTGAGCTTCAGACTCTAGACCTAGCTCTACAATTGGCGTCATCAGCAGGATTATGCCACAGAGACTTACACCATTGTGTTTACCTGGAACCAAAACTAAAACAACCCATTCAAATGTATTTATAAAACACATCTACAAGAGGAACTCCCTCTCCTCAAACTCCACTCCAGAGTACTAGAAAAAGCAACTGCTCTACCAAATGACTAAACATGAATGTAGAGATACTAGACATATGAAAAAACAAGAAAATATAACACCAAAGGAATATAATAATTCTCAAGTATCAATCCTATAGAACAGAAAGTCCTTAAAATGACTGAAAAGGAATTTTAAGCAACAATCCTAAGGAAACTCAATGAGATACAAGAAGACAAAGCTAAACAACACAGTGAAATGAGGAAAAGTATACAGGAACTGAAGGAGGAAATGTACAAACACATTTATGCCCTAAAAAAGAATGTAGCAGAGTTTGTGGAGCTGAAGGATTCATTCAAAAAAATAAAAAACGGGGCTGGCCCGGTGGCGCACTGCTACAGTGCGCCGCTTGGGAGCGTGGTGGCGCTCCCGCCGAGGGTTCGGATCCCACATACAGACCGGTTCCCGCTCACTGGCTGAGCAAGGAGCAGGTGCAACACCGAGGGTTGCGATCCCGTTGCCAGTCCCGGTCCGGTACGGGCGCGACACTGAGGGTTGCGATCCGTTGCCAGACATGAAAAAAGACAAAAAGGAAAAAAAAAAAAAAAAAAAATAAATAAAAATAAATAAAAATAAAAAACACAAGAGAGCTTAAACAGCAGGCAAGAACAAGAAGAGAGAATTTCTGATCTTGATGATGGCCTTTTTGAAATAACCCAGGCAGGGTTATGAAAACAAAAATGAAAACAAAAAATGAAAACAAAACAAACAAAAAAACAAAGAATTTTTTTTTTCTCCTTTTTGTCTTTTTTTTTCGTGACCAGTAACGGGATTGCAACCCTCGGTGTCGCACCCGTACCACGACCGGCAATGGGATCGCAACCCTCGGTGTCGCGCCCACAACGCGCTCAACCAGTGAGCAGACCGGTCCCTATATGGGATCCGAACCCTTGGCGGGAGTGCCGCCGCACTCTCAAGCGCCGCACTCTACCGAGTGCGCCACCGGGCCGGCCCAAAACAAAGAATTTTTAAAAATTAAGAAAACCTATGAGACATAGCAGACAATGTTAAGCTCACAAATATCCTAATCATGGGTGTTCCAAAAGGGGAGGAAAAAGAAAAAGGCATTGAAAACGTATTCCCAGGAATAGGGAGAAATATGGTCTTTCAGATCCTGGAGGATCAAAGATGCTCAAATAGATTCAACCTAAAAAGGTCCTCTCCAAGACATGTGACAGTCAAACTGCCAAATCAAAGACAAAGAGAGAACCTTAAAAGCAGCAAGAGAAAAGTATCAAGTCACCCATAAGGGAGCCACTATCAGACTAACAGCAGACTTTTCATCAGAAACTCTAAAGGCTAAAAGATAATGGGATGATATATTCAAAATACCAAACGACAAAAATTGCCAGCCAAGAATACTATACTCAGCAAGGCTGTCCTTCAGAAATGAAGGAGAAATAGTAGATTTCCCAGACAAACAAAAACTGCAGGAAGACACCGCCACACAACCAGCCCTACAAGAAATCACCAAGGGATTATAGCACCTGGTATCTGAAAAACAAGCATCACAAAAGTAGATACACAAGAAAGAACAAAACCTACCAGTAGAACAAAAATGCAAATGAAAAAGACAAAGGAACTCCATCTAACCACTTCAAGAAACCAACAAATATGGAAGACAAATAACAAATTGGAAAGAAAGGAATAAAAGATATTTAAAACATCAAAACAAAAAACAGTAAAATGCTAGGAGTAAAACAATACCTTTCAATAATAACACAATGTAAAAGGATTAAATTCCCTGCTCAAAAGACACAGAGCGACTGACTGGAATTAAAGAGAGAGACCCAACAACATGCTGTCTTCAGGAAAGAACCTCACCTGTAATGACACACACAGACTAAGAGTGAAAGGATAGAAAAAGATATACCATGCAAATAAAAACCAAATACCATCAAAAGTAGCTATTCTTGTATTGGATAAAATAGACTTTATACCAAAAACCATAAAAAGAGACAAAGAAGACCACTATATAATGATAAAGGGACCGTCCAGCAAAAAGACATAATAATCATAAATACATATGCACCTAACATTGGAGCAGCCAGATATATAAAGCAAACACCATTAGACCTAAAATAAGAGATGGACCTAAATACCATACTAGTTGGCTACCTGAACAAACCTCTTTCAACATTGGACAGATCATCTATGCAAAAAGTCAATAGAGAAATACAAGACCTAAAATGCACTTCACACCAATTGGACTTGGCAGACATCTACAGAATATTTCATCGAACAACTACAGAATAAACATTCTTCTCATCAGCACATGGAACATTCTCCAGGATAGACCACATATTAGGTCACAAAATAAGTTGAAACAAATTTTTAAAAATTGAAATTATTTCATATATTTTTTCAGACCATAATGAATTAAAACTAGAAATAAATAACAAACAAAACTCTGGAAACTACATGAATACATGAAAATTAAATAACATTCTCCTGAATGATATATGGGTCCAAGAAGAAATCACGAAATCAAAAAATTTCATGAAACTAATGAAAACAATGATACATCATACCAAAACCTGTGGGATACTGCAAAAGCAGTACTATGAGGGAAGTATATCACAATAAATGCTTACATCAGAAGAACAGAAAGATCTCAAATAAACAATCTAATGCTAAACCTCTAAGAACTAGAAAAACAATAACAATCCCACCCCAAAGTTAGTAGACAGAAAGAAATAATAAGGATCAGAGCAGAACTAAATGAAACAGAAACCCAAAAAACAATACAAAAGATCAATGAAACAAAAAGTTGGCTTTTTGAGAAGATAAACAAAACAGACAAGCCATTATTAGCTAGGCTAACTAGAAAAAGAAGAGAGACACAAATAACAAAAATTAGAAATGAGAAAGGAGACATTACAACTGATATCACAGAAACGCAAAGACTCATTACAGACTATTATAAACAACTGTACACCAACAAATTCGAAAACCTGGAGGAAATGGACAAATTTCTGGACACATACTATCTGCCAAGACTGAACCAAGTAGATACATAAAACCTGAACAGAACAATAACAAGCAAAGAGATTGAAGCTGTAATTAGCAGTCTCCCAACAAAAAAATGTCCAAGACCAGATGGCTTTCCTGCTGAATTCTACCAAACCTTTAAAGAAAAATTAATAACAATTCTCTTCAAACTATTCCCGAAAACTGAAACAGAGGCCATTTTCCCAAAATCATTCCAAGAGGCAAACACCACCCTGATACCAAAACCAGAGAAAAATAGAAAAACAACAAAAAAACTCCAGGCCAATATCTTTGCTGAATGTAGATACAAAAATCCTCAGTAAAATATTAACAAACAAAAGAGGGGCTTCTAGTCAAGATGGCAGAATAGACAGTCCATAGTGTCACTCTCTCCCACAAATCAACCAATTTACAACTATAAAAAAGCAATAAAAGCCAAGCTGGGGGCTGCTAGAGCTCAGGGGAAGAGGAGAAGAGACCTACGGAGTGCATGAAGGTGGGAGAAGCCACGATGAGAAAAAGAAAAAATCAGTCCAACCATTTTGTGCTGCAGCTGCTTTAAGTCAGAAACTACTGAGCACATGGAGCAGAAGCCGGCAAAAGCCACAGCTGTGCCCTTTGGATGAAGTTGCTTGGAGGTGGCGCGGGAGAAGAGGACCTTGGTGGCCCCTGGGACAGCAAGACCACTAATAGGGTTCCCACAGACCTGCATGGGAGTGAGGAGCCACAACAACTGAAAAAAAAAAAAGGGCCACTCAGAGGCCGGTGAGTCATTGCAAGGGACCGGCACATGGCCCATCCCACGAGAAGTGTTTGCAGCGCAGGTGGTGGGGGAGATGGGCTCATTGAGGGAATACTGGGGCACAGCAAGGACAGCTGACCAGCACCCCAATCAGCAAAGGAACACTCAGAGGAGACTGGTCAGGAATACTGAATTGCATGGGCTTGCAGTTTGATGAAAAGACTCAGGGCCAGATCAGAGTTTCTACACAACTCAGGTGCACCGGGTCTCTGGAGAACTGGAAGTACATATAAAGTCAACCATTAAAATCTGAGCTGCACAAAAAGCCTTCCCTAGGGAATCAGCAGCAAAGCCGCAATTTAGCTCAACCACAGAGCTCAAGTACTGGTCCCCACAGGAAGTAAGAAAGGACAAGAAATTAGTTCCAGCCCAGGCACTCTGCCAGTCCTTCAGGGCCCACCTGGGGTCCAGAGGCATGGAGTCAGGGACTGGACCCCCTCCCACAACCAGGCACCTTGCCAGTGCCTCAGAGCCCCGCCTGGGGACCCGAGATATGGAGCTGAGGACTGGACCACCCTCCCACAACCAGGCACAATGCCAGCACCAAGGAGCATGCCAAAAACATCACCTCCATGTGGGTGGCCTATCACAGCCACCACAGTAACCATGGCTGCTGCAATAGCTAGACGCCACAAACACCATGCAAATGGTCTGCCAGCCACTGGAGTGCATTGACACAAGGAGAGTCACCAACAGAGACCAAAGAAAAGAAGAGGATGTCTCTCTCCACAAAGCCCATTCCAAGGTGACAGAAAAAGCACTTGCTCTACGATAATATTGGGGATCTGAACACACCTCTCCACAATGGACAGATCGTCTAAGCAACAAATCAACAGAATAACCATTACTCTTTCAGAAGGAGAGAAGAAATCTACGGTTAGATGGGGAAGGGGGGAGGAAGAGGGGGTAGGGAGGGATTGGACAAGGGACATAAAGAATAAGTATGATTTGTAACAATATATACACTAGTAACATTGATTTGATCAACATATGTCAATATTGAACCCCCCAAATATGTACAATCAATTATGACTCAATAAAAATTTTTTTAAAAAACACCCAAAAGCACAGGATACAGCAACGCATCCAAAAATTATACACCACGATCAACTGGGATTCATCCCAGGGATGCAAGGATGTTTTAACATAGGCAAGTCAATAAATGTGATTCACCACATCAACAAAATCAAAGACAAAAACCATAAGATTATCTCAACAGATGCTGAAAAAGCATTTGGCAACTTTCAACATCCCTTCATGATAAAGACTCTCAGCAAATTACATACAGAAGAAAAGTATCTCAAGACAATAAAAGCCATATACAACAAACCGACTGCCAGGGAAAAGTTGAAAGCTTTTCCCTTAGGAACAGAACAAGACAAGTTGCCACTCCTCTTTAACATAGTATTGGAAGTACTAACCACAGCAATAATGGAAGAGAAAGAAATAAAGGGTATCCAGTTTGGAAAACGTGAAGTCACACTGTTCCTGTATGCAGATGATAATCCTATATACACAGAAGCCTAAAGACTACAAAAAAACTACGAGTTGGTAAACAATTTTAACAAAGTTACAGGATACAAAATCAACAGGCAAAAATCAGTAGCATTTTTTTACTCTAACAATGAACTAGCAGAAAAAGAAATCAAGAAACCTAGCCCATTTACAGTACTCACCAAAAAAAAAAAAAAAAAACCTAAGAATAAAGTTAACCAAGGATTTGAAAGATCTCTATGATAAGAAGTACAAATCACTGTTGAAAGAAATTATAGAGGACACTAGAAGATAGAAAGATATCCCATGCTCTTAGATTGTAAGAATTAACATTGTGAAAATGTCTATACTACCCAAAGTTAAGTACAAATTCAGTGCAATCCCCATCAAAATATCAATGACATTCTTCACCAAAATGGAAAAAACAATCCTAACATTCATATAGAACAAAAAAAAAGGCCCAAAATAGCCAGAACAATCCTGAGCAAAAAAGAAAGACAGAGATATAACACTACCTGACTTCTAATTATACTACAAAGCTACAGTAACCAAAACAGCATGGTTCTTGCATAAAAACAGACACATGGACCAATGGAAGAAAATAGAGAATACAAATATCAGCCCATATATCTACAGCAAACTCATCTTCGACAAAGGCACCAAGAACATACACTGGGGAAAAGACTGCCTCTTCAATAAATGGTGCTGGAAAAATTGGACATCATATACAGAAGAATGAAACTGGACCTGTACCTCTCACCACATACCAAAATAAACACAAAAGAGATTAAAGAATTAAATATACATCCTGAAACTATAAAGCTCCAAAAGAAAGCAGAGGGGAAACACTTCAGGAGGGAGGACTGGGTATAGACTTTATGAATATGACCATAAAAGCACAGGCAACAAAAGGAAAAATAAACAAATGGGATTATATCAAACTAAAAAGCTTCTGCACAGCAAAAGAAACAGTTAACAGAGTGAAAAGACAACCACAGAGTGGGAGAAAATATTTGCAAAATTTGACAAAGGATTAACATGCAAAATATACAAGGAACTCAAACAACTTAAAAGTAAAAAAAGTAATCTGATTTAAAAAATGGGCAAAGGAGCTGAACAGACATTTCTCAAAGGACGATATATGGATGGCCAATAGACACATAAAAAAATGCTCAACATCACTAAACATCCAGGAAATGCAAATTAAAACCACAATGATGTATTATCTCACTCCAGTTAGTCTGGTACCATCAAAAAGACAGAATAACAAATAATGGTAAAGATGCAGAAGAATGGGAACCCTCCTACACTGCTGGTGGGAGTGTAAAATGGTGCAGCCATTATGTAAAATGGTATGGGGTTTCCTCATATAACTATAAATAGAACTGCCAGATGACCCAGCAATCCCACTGTTCGGTATATATCAAAAGGAATGGAAATCATCATGTCAAAGGGACACCTGTACTCCCATGTTTACTGCAGCACTATTAACAATAGCCAAGAGTGGAAATGAACCTAAATGCCCATCATTGGATGAGTGGATAAAGAAAAATGTAGTACATTTAAACACTGGAATAATACTCTGCCATAAAAAAGAATAAAATACTGCCATTTGCAGCAACATGGATGATCTTAGAGAAAATTATAGTAAGTGAAATAAGCCAGGCACAGAAAGGCAAATACTGCATGATCTCACTTATAACTGGGAGCTAATAAAAAAAGAAGAAAAGGAGAAAATAACAATCACAGTAATATGTTGAAGTTTTTAAGAGAACAGAACAGAATTGAGTCTGAAAGGTGGAGAAGGAGGGAGGAAAAGGAGGAAATATTCAAGGGCCACAAAAATCAGTTAAACTGAGTAATGATAAATATACTAATTATCCTGATCTGAACAGCAAAAATAAATATATATATTTTTTTGTCTCTTTTTTTGTGTCCGGCAACGGATCGCAACCCTCAGTGTCGCGCCCGTACCGGACTGGGACCGGCAACGGGATCGCAACCCTCAGTGCTGCGCTCGCACCTCATTCAGCCAGTGAGCGGGAACCTGTCTGTATGTGGGATCCGAACCCTCGGCAGGAGCGCCACCGCACTCCCAAGCGGCGCACTGTAGCAGTGCACCACCGGGCCGGCCCCAAAAATAAATATTTTTTTAAAAAGTTGTTTAGAGTAGATGTTTAAGAAATTGTATAACTCTTTCCACTTATCTACTTCTTGATATGAAAATGTCTTTTACGAACCAAGAGCATTAAAGTACTCCCTAAAGAAAAGTCACAGCAATGAGCCAAAAGAAAAACTGAAGGAAGTCTATGGATGCAGCTATCATGGAAATCAACATACCTCCAAGGAAATCATTCTAGACCACAAAAAAAGGAACCAGTTCTCAACCCTCCTCTAAAAAGATAGCTCTTTAAAAATTTTAGACTAAGTCACCTGTGTGAAGTGCAGAACTGAATGTAAAATGAAAGAAAGGGTAAGAAATGGTCTCACTTTGACCATACCTCTCCTCACCCTCACCCAAGTTGTCACAGTACCTCACAAAGAAGATTCAACAGGGCTCACAGTTTTTAAAGTTGGCAAAAAGAGCCAGAAGCAGACTTCCATCTTCTCTAAAATTCCAAGACATTTTCAGCAAAGCCCACTCTGGCCTCACCTCAAGGGGAACCCAGGGGGTAACTATACAACTAGACCACATGGGGTCAGGTAGAAACAAAGCAAAGAGGTGAAGTTCACAGCAACTAGTGCTCACAATAACTAGATAGTGGTTGTAGTTCAACGTACCTACCATTGGTGGTACCTGATAAGAGGTACCAGCCAATAACAGAGCCCAACTGCAAAACTGAGATGGGTGTTCCCAAAAGTGTTGGAAAGTTATACCTGGTTTGAATTCCTAAATGTCCAGCCTTCAGGCCCACTTCAGAACCTATGCCAAGACCCCACCCAGGAAGGGAAACAACAACCATGGTGCACCTTCAGCAATGAGCAGGGCCTAGTTTTCCTGCACTCAGAAGTTTAAAAAGCACTCAGCGAGGCTTCGTAGCCCATCTCAAGACCCTGAACAGGGAAGCAGACACCCACCACAATGCATTTCAGCAAAGTGCAGGGGCTAGTTCTGCCATACCCAAGAATTTAAACAGTGCTCTGTGCAGACTCAAAGCCCATCCCAAAGCCACACCTAGACATGGAGGCAAACCTCAATTGTGCATTGCTACTGAGCATAGCAGCTGACCCATCCCGAGTAGTGAGTCCAACTTATCTGGGGGCTCAGCCTACAACTTGTGAAATTGCAGATCTCAAATTTTGTGGTACTTTCTGGCCAGAGAATATACCCTGGGGCCCAGTAAGTTCAGAGTCAACTGCAGTTCCCAACCAGCAGCTCTGCATGATTGTAGACCTCAGCCAGTGGTCTCACCTTACACTGCAGCTCAGCCAGCAGCCACCCACCCCCGGAAATCAGAGTAAAGGTACCAGCTCAAGCTATATACAGAACCTGAAAGCAAGCTCTACCTGCCTGGAGTCATTACAACCCGGCCCATCCAGAATCACATGCTAGACTCAATAGTGAAGATCTATTCCTGCCAAAAAACACTTATAAAAGGCAGAAGACATACTGTTTCCTCAAATGTGTAGACAGCTAACAAAGAACATAAATATTACAAATCCGGAAATCATGATACCTTCAAAAGAATCTAACAAAACTCCAACAATGGAATGTAAAGAAATGAAGGTCTATGAAATGACATACAAAGAATTCAAAATAATCCTCTTAGACAAGTTCAGTGAACAACAAAAATATATAAATATAAACAAATGAAATTTGGAAAAAAATACATAAACAAAATGATAAGTTTGTAAGAAACAGAAACAACAAACAAAAAATAAACAGATATCTTAGAGGTAAAGAAAACAGTGCTGGCCAATTAGTTCAGTAAGCATGAGCATGGTGTTGAAAACACCAAGATCCAGGGTTTGATCCCTGTTACCAGCCAGCTGCCATTTTAAAATTAAAAAAAATTAAAAGAACCCAATAACTAAATTGAAAAGTGCAAGAGAAAGCTTCAACAGTGTGTTCAATCAGACAGAAGAATCTGGGGAAAAAAGAGTTGAAAGACAGAACATTTGAAATTATCCATCAGAGAAACAAACAGAAAAAAAAACAATAAAGAATAAATAATGTCTGTGGGGATGAGGGGACACCATCAAGGAACCTACTATTTTTTTAAAAGGAGTTCCAGCAGGTAAAGGGAGAAAAAAGAAGCCAGAAAGCACTGAAAACCTGCAAAATCTGGAGAAAGATACCAACATTCAAAGACAGAAAGCACAGAGGTGCTCAATCAAATTCAGTCCAAAGAGGAGTTCACCATGGCACAAAATAAAGTATCAAAAATCAAAGACAAAAAAAAAATTCTGAAACTAGCAAGAGATAAAAAATGTATCATATTAAAGCAGATTTATCAGCAGAAACTCTGCCAAACAGGAAATGGGATGATATATTCAAAGTGCTGAACTGCCAACCAAGAATACTTTACCCAGATAAGCTGTCCTTTAGACATGAGGGAGAAATAAAAACTTTCCCAGAGAAACAAAAGTGAATGGAGTTCACCATCCCTAGGCCTGCTGTACAAGAATTACTAAAAGGAGTATGGGACCATGCCCTTTTTACAACAGATGGCCTAAATGGATAAAAGGTGGCGCCCAAGGGAAGTTAAGGGGGAGGGCTAAGCATAGAGAGGCAAGGCACGTGCGCATTTGACCTTTTCAAGGATTGGCCTAAGCTTGGAAATCCGCGCCTGCTAAGCATATAAATATGATCTTTTGTGTTACAATAAATGGAACTGCCTGACAGAAACCCCACTGTGTGTGTATGTGTTTGTTCCCTATCTGGGAGAGCAGTGGCATGCTCACCCATCTCTTGTAATCTCTTTTAGCCCCGCATCCTGTGGGGGGAGAAAAGGGCAATCCCTTTGGCCGCAACCCTCTAGGGAACGGAAAAACCTGTTGGGGTCCCGTGCGGCCGCTGGAGACGCCCAACAAAGGAGTTCTTTATGCATATCAAAAAAGCCACTAATGGGCCGGCCCGTGGCTCACTCAGGAGAGTGTGGTGCTGATAACACCAAGGCCCCGGGTTCGGATCCCATATAGGGATGGCCGGTTTGCTCACTGGCTGAGCGTGGTGCTGACAACACCAAGTCAAGGGTTAAGATCCCCTTACCGGTCATCTTTAAAAAAAAAAAAAAAAAAAAGCCACTAATTAGGGCCGGCCTGGTGGCACACTGCTACAGTGCGCTGCTTGGGAGTGTGGCGGCGCTCCCGCTGAGGGTTCGGATCCCACATACAGACCGGCCGCTCACTGGCTGAGCGAGGTGCAGGCGCAACACTGAGGGTTGCAATCCCGTTGCCGGTCCCGGTCCGGTATGGGCACGACACTGAGGGTTGCGATCCGTTGCCGGTCACGAAAAAAGACAAAAAGGAAAAAAAAAAAAAAGCCACTAATTAATAACATAAAACATTTGAAAGCATAAAACTCAATGGCATAAGTAATACAGAGTCATATTCAAAATACTTTGGACTGACATTGTGTGTAACACAATTTTACCTCAAGTACAATAATTAATAGACAAACCTATTAAAACAACTATAGTGAAATTAATTGTCAGGGATACAAAATGATGCAAATTTTAACATTGAAAACATAAAATGGGAAGTAAAAGTGTAGTGTTGTTCTATGCAATCAAAATTCAGTTTGTATCAACTTGAAATAGCATGTTGTAAGTTTTATGCAAGTCTCATGATAACTATAGAAGAAAAATCTATAGTAGATAGACAAAACATAAATAGAAAAGATTCAAAGCATAACCCTGCTGGAAGCCATCAAGCCACAAAGAAAGAGAGCAAGAGAGGAAGAAACAATAAAGAAGCAAAACAAAATACAAAATGGCAGTTGTATGTCCTAACCTATCAATAATTACTTTAAATGTAAATGGATTAAATTCTCCAACAAAAAGATACAGAATGGCCAAATATATGAATGAAAGAAGAAGACCTAACTATATGCTACATAGAAGAAACTCACCTCACCTTTAAGGACTCACAGACTAAAAATAAAGGGATGAAAAGTGGTACTCCATGCAAATGGAAACCAAAAGAGAACAGGGCTAGCTATATTCATATCAGAGAAAAAAGACTTTAAGTCAAAAATCATAAAAAGAGACGAGGGTCATTACATAATGATAAAAGGGTCATTTCATCAAGAAGATATAACAAATTTTAAGTACATATGCACTCAAGATTTACATTCCTAAATATATAAAGCAAATATTAAAGGATATAAAGGGAAAGACAGATTACACTATGATAATAGCAAGGTACCCCACTTTTGACAATGGACAGATCATCCTGATAGAAAATTAAGAAGAAAACATTGGAATTGAGTTACACTTTAGACCAAATGTGCCTAACAGACATATACAGAACACTTCATTAAAGAGCATTAGGATACACATTCTTCTCAAGTACAGAGGTAAAATTCTTCAGGATAGATCGTATGTTAGGCCACAAAATAAGCCTGAATAAATTTAAGAGGACTGAAATCATATCAACTGTCCTTTCTGACCACAATGGTATGAAACTACAAATCAATAACAGGAGAAATCTTGGAAAATCCACAAATAAGAGGAAATTAAACAACATGGTCCTAACAACCAATGGGCCAAGAAGAAATCAAAAGGGAAATAAAAAAATTATCTTGAGACAAATGATAATGGAAATACAACATACCAATACTTATGGAACACAACAAAAACAGTTCTAAAAGGGAAATTTATACCAATAAAAACTTATGTCAAACAAGATCTCAAATAAACAGCCCAATGTTATACCTCATGAAACTTAAGAAAGAAGAACTAACTAAATCCAAAGTTAGCAGAAGAAAGGAAATAACAAAATCAGAGCAGAAATAAATAAGAGACTAGAAAAGAAAATAGAAAATCAAAAACAAAAACAAAAACCAAGAGCTGGTTTTCTAAGTAGACAAATCAAATTAACAAACCATTAGCTAGAATGAGCAAGTAAAAGAGAGAAGACTCAAATAAAATCAGAAATCAAAGGGGAGAAATTACAATTGATATCACAGAAATACAAAAGACCATAAGAAATTACTAAAAACAATTATATGTCAACAAATTTGATAACCTAGAAAAAAATGGATAAATTCTTAGACGAATAAAACCTACCAAGATTGAATAATGAAGAGAGAGAGAATCTGAAGAGACCAGTAGCAACCAAAGAGTGAATCGGTAATAAAAAATCTCCCATGAAATAAAAGCTCAGAGCCTGATGGCTTCACTGCCAAATTCTACCAAACATTTAAGAAGAACAGCAGTCCTTCTCAAACTCTTCCCAAAAATCAAAGAAAAGAAAATACTTCCAAACTCTTTCTATGAGGCTAGCATTACCCTGATAGACCAAACAAGGAGATAACAATAAAATTACAGACCAATATCCTTGATAAAAATAGATGGAAAATTCTCAAGAAAATAATAGCTAACCGAGTTCAAAAGCACATCAAATGAATCATTCGCCATGATCAAGTGGGACTTATCACAGGTATGCAAGGATGTTAATGGAATGAAGGACAAAAACAATATGATCTCATTAGCTGCAGAAAAAGCATTTGATAAAATTCAACATCCTTTCATGAAAAAAACTCTCAAGAGATTAGGTATAGAAGGAATGTTTTTCAACACCATAAAATCATGTATGACAAGCTGACAGCTAACATTATACTCAACAGTGAAAAGCTGACAGCTTTTCCTCTACAGTTAGGAACAAGATAAGGATGCCTCTTGAGTCACTTCTATTCAATATAGTATGGGAGATCCTCGCCAGGGCAATTAGGCAAGAGAAAGAAATAAATGGCTTCCAAATTGGAAAAGAAGAAGTGAAATTGTCCCTGTTTGCTGACAACATAATCTTACATATAGAAAACCATAAAGATTCCACCAAAAAACTGTTTGAATAAACAAATACAGTAAAATTGCAGGATACAAAATCAACACACAAAAGTCAGTAGTGTTTCTATACACTAACAATGAACTTTCCAAAACAGATATCAAGAGAACAATGCCATTATAGTAGCTACAAAAACCAAACAAACAAACTGAGGAAAAAATTTACCAAGGAGATGAAAGATCTGTACACTAAAATCTATAAAATGTTAATGAAAGAAACTGAAGAAGACAAAAATAAATGGAAAGATAGCCCATGTTCACAGATTGGAAAAATTAATGTTGTTAAAATGTCCATACTATGCTAAGCAATCTACAGATTTAATGTAATTGCTTTCAAAATTACAATGTCACCTTTTATAAAAATAGAGAAAAGAGCCCTGAAATTAATATAAAACCATAAAAAAGCCCCAAATAGCAAAGATAATCATTAGTAAAAAGAACAAAACTTGGAGGTGTCACACTATCGGATTTCAAACTATACTACAAAGTGATAGTGATTAAAACACAATGGTACCAGCATAAAAAGACTCATTGAACAATGGAACAGAAAAGAGCACCCAGAAATGAACCCATGCATGTATGGTCAATTGATTTTCCACAAAGATGCCAAGAATACACAGTGGGAAAAGAACAGTCCCTTCAATAAATGGTGTTGGGAAAAGTGGATATCCATATATAAAAGAATGAAACTGAACTTTTATCTCATACCATATATAAAAATCACCTAAAAATGGATTAAATACTTAAACATAAGACCTGAGCCTGTAAAATTACTAGAAGAAAATATGGGAGATAAACTAAAGGATATTGGTGTGGATAATGATTTTTTAAATTTGCTCAAAAGCTCAGGCCACAAAAAAAAAAAACTAGACAAATGGGATTTCAGCAAACGAAAAAGCTTCTGTGCAGCAAAGGAAACAAGAGAGTGAAGAGGCAACCTCTGAAATGGGAGAAAATATTTGCAAACCATACATATGATAAAGGGTTAGTATCCAACATATAAGGGCATTTCAAAAAGTTTATGGAAAGATTAATATTATCTTTTAATTATACTTTTTCACAAACTTTTTGAAGCACCCTCAAATGTAAGGAATATAAACAACTCAATAACGAATAACCTGAATAAAAAATGGGGGAAAAAACCTGAATAGACCTTTCTTAAAAGAAGAAATACATATGGTCAATAGATACATGAAAAACTGCTCAACATCACTAATCGTTGGTGAGATAAAAATTAAAACCACAATGAGATAAAACCTCACACCTATCAGAATGGCTATCATCAAAAAGATGAAAGATGACTGTTGGCAAAGGTGTGGAAAAAAGGGAACAATAATTAGTACACTGTTGGTGGGAACATAAATTACTACAGCCATTATGGAAAGCGGTATGAAGGCTCCTCAAAAAACTAAAAATAGAATTACCAAATATAGATCGAGCAATCCCACATCTGGGTATATATCCAGAGGATTTAAAATCACTTTGTCAAAGAGGTATGTGCACTACCATATTTATTGCAGCATTATTCACAATAAGCCAAGTTATAGAATCAACCTAAGTGTCCATAAACAGATGAATAGATAAAAATGTGTTATAATGGATAACGTATATGTATGTGTGTATATTCAGCCTTAAAAAAAAGAAGGAAATCATATCATTTGCAACAATGCAGATGTACTTGGAGGACATTATGCTAAGTGAAATAAACCAGGCACAGAAAGACAAAAGCCACATTTTCTAACTTATATGTGGAATCTAAAATAATAGAACACATTAAAGCAGAGAGTGGAATGGTGTTTAACAGAGACCGAGGAGCGTGGGTATGGGGAGATGAAATCAGAAGGGGAATTTAAAAATACTATGAACTGAATAAAAATGCAAACACAATCCATATTTGTGGGATGTAGGCAAAGCTGTGCATGGGGGCGATTAATAGAAAAGAAGAAAGGTCTAAAATTAATGATTCAAGCTCTCAACTTAAAGAGCCAAAAACAAAGTAAATTAAGCCCAAAGTAAGTAGAAGAAAAAAATTAATAAAACCAAGCGCAGAAACCAATAAAATAACAAAGGTATGAAGAACAGAGAAAATTAATGAAACCAAAATGAATAATATTTAAATTTCAATTTCCAGTTGTTCTTCACTAATATATAAGAAAACACTTAATTATATACACTGATCTGTTATCTTGTGATCTTGCTAAATCCACTAATTAGTTCTAGTATCTTTTTTGTTTCATTTTTCACTATACAACCATATCTTCTGGAAATAAAGATAATTTTTCTTTCTTTCCAATTTTATGCCTTTCTATTCTTTGGCTAGTCCATCTAATTTTAGGCTGACAAAAATGCTCAGAGTAAGCATCCTTGACTTGTTCCCAATTATGAAGGGGAAAAAAGTCTTTCACCATTGAATATAATATTAAGTTTAGATATTTTTATAGATGACATTTATCAGATTGTGGATAAAAGAGTCCTCAACAAAATATTTTGAAATAGAATCAGTAATATATTAAAAATGGATAATACACCATGATGAAGTACAGTTTATCTCAAGAATACAAGTTTGGTTTAACATTCAAGAATCAATTAACATTGATTGAGTTTGGATGTGTTGTCCCCTCCAAAACTCATGTGGAAATTTGATCTCCAATGTGGCAGTGTTGGAAACTGATTGAGTCATGGGGGCGGATCCCTCATGAGTGGATTAATGCTCTCCCTGGGGTGTCGGGCCTTAAAAACTAACGCCACCTTAAGTGACATTACAAGTGGAGCCATTAACATGGTAGCCTAAGAGGGTGCCGGGAGGAAGTAGGGTGGGGGTGTCTGCAGGAACCTTGCCTTAGCCCTTATTGGCCAAATACGCGCTTCCGCGCTTGTGAACACTGCGTGATTGCAATAGCTACGCATTGAGACGGGATGCATGCTCTTGTAACCTTTAAGCTGATTGGAGGATGTAAAAACCTCCCTTCCCCATTTGCCTTTAAAAGCAAGTGCTTGTGTGATAATAAATGGAACTGCTTCGATAGAACCCCCGCTGTGTCTGAGTGTCCTTTAACAGGGCTGGTTTGGGGCCAGCGGTTGTGCTCACCTCTCTTGATGGCTCTCTTCCCCAGTCTCCTTCCAAAGGGGACAGGAGGGAAAGAGGAATCCCGGGCCATTCGCTCACCCACCAAAAGGAACGAGGCTAGGGCTGTTCGGGTTGGCCAGCGGCGGACCCGACACTGGGGGAGGGGGGATTAATGAGTGAGTTCTTGTTCTGTTAGTTCCCACGAGAGCTCATTGCTTAAAAAGACACTGGGCACCTTCTCTCTCTCTCTTGCTTTTTCTCTCTTGGTTCCTCTCTCTTGCTTCCTCTCGCTATGTGATCTGCTTGTACCTTCCGGCTGCTTGCCACTTTCCGCCATGAGTAGAAGCAGTCTGAGGCCCATGCCAGATGCAGCTGTCCCAGAATTTTAAGCCAAATAAACCTCTTTTCCTTATAAATTACCCAGTCTCAGGTATTTCTGTTATAGCAACACAAAACAGACTAAAACAAACATAATTCACCATTTTAATAAAGAAAGAAGCCAAGTTAAGTGTGTCAACAGATGCAGATAAAAACTTTCAGAGCCATCCACTTGAAACAGCATCCCCAAACATGAAGTATCTATGAATAAATTTAACAAAATATGAGGGTACTTCAAAAACTTCATGGAAAAATTCAAACTTTTTGAAGTACTCTTGTATGTGCAAGATTTATATAATGAATATTACATATATTAATGACAGAAGTTAAAGAACATCTGGAGAGGATACACAATCCATTGATAGGAAGACTAAATACTGTTAAGATCTCAATTTTCCCCAATTTGACTTGAAGACAAAATACAATTGCAATCAAAATCTCACCTTGCGGGGCCGGCCCGGTGGCGCACTGGAGAGTGCGCCGCTTGGGAGTGCGGCGGCGCTCCCGCCGAGGGTTCGGATCCCATGTGGAGACCGGTTCCCGCTCACTGGCTGAGCAGGGAGCGGGCGCAACACCGAGGGTTGCGATCCCATTGCCGGTCCCCGGTACGGGCGCGACACAAAAAAAAACGGTTCCCGCTCACTGGCTGAGCAGGGAGCGGGCGCAACACCGAGGGTTGCGATCCCATTGCCGGTCCCCGGTACGGGCGCGACACTGAGGGTTGCGATCCCGTTACCGGTCAGTAAAAAAGACAAAAAGGAAAAAAAAAATTAAAAAAAAAAAAATCTCACCTTGCTTTTTTATAGAAATTGACAAGCTGATTTTAAAATGTATATAGAAATACAAAGAATCCAGAATCACCAAAACAATTCTGAAAAAGACAAAGCTGGAGGACTCATACTACCTGATTTCAAGACCTACCATAAAGATACAGTAATCAAAACAATGTGGGGTTAATATAAGGTAGACACATAGATCAATGGAACAGAATAGGAAGTCCAGAAATAGACCACCTATATATGTCAATTGATTTTCACCAGTAATGCCAAAGAATTGCACTGCAATTGGAACTCTCATACGTTGCTATTGAGAATGTAAAATGGTACTAATCTGGAAAACGGTTTGGCATTTTTTTATAACATTAAACACACAACTGCCATCTGAGCTGGCAATTTCATTCCTAGATATTTCCCAAGAGAAATGAAAACATGTTTACATGAATACCTGTATTCAAATGTTCATAGAAACTTTATTCATATTAACAAACACAGAAAATATGCCAAATGTCCACAATAGGTGAATAAACTGATTGTGATATATCCACAGAGTGGTATACTACTCAACAACAGAAAGGAATGAACTGCTTACACATGCAACCACATGGATGAACCTCAAAAATGTGCTAGGCAAATGAAGCTACATTAAAGGAGTATATTCAGTATGATTCCATCCACATGAACTTCTAAAAATAGACAAATCTAGTCTATAATGACAAAGAAGGAGTTGGTGGTTACCTAGTATTGGTGGCACAGAATCAAATGTACAAGGACACAAGGGAACATTTTGGATCATGTAAATGTAACAGATCTTGATTATAGTGACAGTAACATGGATGGATAAATTTGTTCAAACTCATCAAAATGTAGACCTAAAATGGGTATACTTTATTGTCTATAAATCATATTCCAGTAAAGGAGACAAAAAACTCCCCCTCTAAAATAAAGTAATGGCAGTCTTGGAATAAAGTTTACCCCAAAAGAAGGCTCTTAAAAATATAAAGGACAAAATGAAATAAAATTATGATGGAAACATATGAACCATGAAGACACCCAGAAAAAAGCCTTTGTGATAATGCAATACTTTGCTAGCAAAAACTTAAAATTGCTTTGAAACTAAAAAGTCTCCCACTTATTGTTTTCTTTTTTATTTTGCTTAATTGGCCAAAAGAAATAACACGGATAGCAAAATAGAAATTACCAGAATAATCTAAAGCAATGTTCTAAAACAGATTTTGTTCTATTAAAGACACATACACTTAAATGTGCAGAATGGTTTATCTAGGAAATCAAGTAGCAAATCATCATAGTTCATTTGGACTAAGTCAATAATTGCAAAGAAATACAAAAACGTACTCATGCAAACCAAAATTGTTTTCTTATTCACTGCTTTAGCTTTTAAGAGATCTCATCCTACCTTACAAGAGAATCACTTTGTTTATCAGCTGTAACAAGGAGGACAACTTTCCATCTGTGGAAGGCTCCTGGAGCACCAGTGCGTTTCAGTTCTTCACGCCACCTTTTAGGTGCAGATTGCATTTGAGGTGAATAATGGGAGTCTTTTTCAATTTTATATCCCCATTCATAAGTTGTTTCATCAAGCCATCTGCCACTTTTGGCACTATGAATTATGTAGTCCTTAGTTAGTACCCACTTTCCTAGAAAGCAAGTGAATTGTCAGTCACAAAAGAATTTTGTTTCTGATTAATGATAAATAACAAAGGTCAAATATCAAATGTCAACTTTTCTCAACATGAGACTCTTAAGCTATGTTGTCATATTATCTTTGAATTTTTTGTTTTTCTACATTTTTTGATAGTGAGAGACCTACAATATCACTGAACATTGTATGCAATCTTTTTTATGACAAATAATTATAACTCTAAACATTATTAAACAAAACATAAATCTAAGGCTTCAAAGTCCAAAATAAAATGTGGTATTACTTGAGTTATTACTATTATTATTTACTATTTTGAGTTAGGTTTCTATTCTTCCTCCTTCACCAAAAACTTTCCCAATAATGTTCACAATTTATCTGGGCATCAATGATCTTTTTAAATGGACAATGTATGTTTTCATTTGCAGAATTAATAATGAATCCAAGCGGTTTTCTGGTAAGTTAATCCACAAAATGATAAAGTCATCCAACTTATATACTGGTTTTTTTTGTTCGTTTGTTTTTTTGCAATCAGTAGATTAATGATATGCCAGATCAATCACAGTAAACTACAGGAGTATCAGTGGTGACAAAGGGAGAGAGGAGAAGACTAAATCCTAATTTGGGTTTATAGAATTTAATATCTTAAAAAAATAAAACAGGACCACCATTCTTCATAGCATGGATAGGAGGGGAAGAAACAGAGGGAGAATAAAAATATTGACTATTTCCAAAGAGAGATCAAAAAAGAAACCTAAGGACAGCTGAAGCTTCCACAAATGCTTAATTTTTTGGCATTTGTGCCAATCGTATGGTTTTTTTAAATCAAACACACTAAATTTTTGGTGAAGTAAATATTTCACCTATTTAATATATTTTTCATGTGTTACAAAATTTTACTCAGAAGAATAAAGCAAAAAATACATCAAACAAATATTATCAGAAAAAACACATTTATGTTTAATATAATAAACATGCTATCTTTCCAGAGACTAAGATACTTTTTCCGTAATATGAAGATTTTTTACCAAGGGTTGTAGGAAGACAGTTAACTTACCTGCTGCACAAGCTGCTAAAAATTTTTCACTCTTACATAGACGTTCAGCTATAAGATGTGTACAATTTTTATATTTCTGAAGGGAAAAGTCCATAAAAAGAAATGTTAAACTTAAGTAAGATTTCCCTTATAACATATGCTTTTTATTCTTATAACATCAAGGGGGTATTTTATCATTCTTATGCCAGTACTTTAATTCTAGTTATTTTTCAGCTATATCTAGAACATTTTGATAAGTAAGTTTCAGTACTCACCTCACTCTTAATAAAAGTGCAATCTAGTTTTAAAAGCAATTTGCCTAGAGCTTCCTTTTCTTCCATTTTAAATCCTGTCATTTGGATAATATGCTTTGGGGCATCATCTTCCATCTAACATATATACACATACAGAAGATAACATGTTAAAGATATTATTCACAGGGTCGACATTATTTTTCGTTAACTATGAGTGCTAAAAATAAAAACTAAAACAATTAAACATATAATAAATTAAACATGTAAGGATTAATTATAAATACTAATGTTAAAATTACTTACATGCAGTAGAAAAGTTTTAAAAGTTATCTTTTCAAAATATGACCTTAAATAAAGTGAATTTTTTTTCTGGTTTGAACAATGAAAGTTTACATTATTATATTACTTGCCATTAAAAACACATCGATAAATGGATATAATTTTTCAGAAAAGGATAGAAATACATCAATATTAGTATAATAAGACTAAGTTCATTTTAGAAGTACTGTTCTTACCAAGAGCTTTTGAAACAAGTACACTTCTGGACAATGAAACAATCAGATTTCATCCAGATTTTTAAAGTGTTTGTGGACAGATATTAAAGAATATGTGTATTCTTGAATATGGAGAAGCTGACAGAACTCATGGTGCCACAGCATTTATATCTAATAATTTAGTACAGTAGGTACACGTAATGATCCTCCATCCTATTCCCAATCTACATTCCGTAACTTTGCTATATATATGTTAATTTCATCATTTACAAGGCAGACTGAAAAATCACACATTTTTTATCTAAGTTTATTTTCACAGAGACCTTAACCTGTATTTAAATGTAGTTCAAAAAGTACTTTTGGGTTGGAGATGGTACGTAACTTGCAGCATTTCTAATCGGAATACAATTTTGTTTATTTGTTTACATGAGGTTAGAATTTAGAATTAGATAGCATCTTAGAAAAAAATCTCTATAGATGGAAAGCAGGGACAAGAGGAATCAGGGTAATTTTTCATTTCCCTAACTGTTATCGCCATAGCTGTGGATTAGTATTTAACTAATGCCACAAGCAGAGTAACAAAAGTAGCTGTTTTCAACACTCAAAGAAGCAAATGGCTTCTTTCAACATGATTAAAAGTAAATGTCAAAAACTGTAACTACTTGAGCCCAGGACTAATAGCACACAACCGGTAAAGTTAAAAATACTCTTTATAGGCCGGCCCAGTGGCGCACTGCTACAGTGCGCTGCTTGGGAGCGCGGCGGCACTCCCGCCGAGGGTTCGGATCCCACATACAGACCGGTTCCCGCTCACTGGCTGAGCGAGGGGCGGGCGCAGCACCGAGGGTTGCGATCCCATTGCCGGTCCCGGTCCAGTACGGGCGCGACACTGAGGGTTGTGGTCCGTTGCCGGACACGAAAAAAGACAAAAAGGAAAAAAAAAATACTCTTCATAGATATTCTATTTTCCAAGACTAATATTATATATCCTTATATTAAATATATATATATATATATATATACACACAAACATACATAAACATATTTAAAGGTTGAGATTCATTTTAGAGTAAAAATTAAGTCTCACTATAAACAATTTAAAGCATTACTCAGAGGAGTGAATATTCATTCCTCTCACTTAAAAGTTCCTAAGAGGGGCCGAGCCCGTGGCGCACTCGGGAGAGTACGGCGCTGGGAGCGCAGCGATGCTA
The DNA here is from genome assembly GCF_000696425.1 of Galeopterus variegatus. Lineage (NCBI taxonomy): Eukaryota > Metazoa > Chordata > Mammalia > Dermoptera > Cynocephalidae > Galeopterus > Galeopterus variegatus. The sequence continues at coordinate 256,620 of NW_007727346.1, forward strand.
CCGACGCAGGTTCGGATCCTATATAGGAGTGGCCTACACGCTCACTGGTTGAGTGTGCTGCAGGCGACACCATACCAAGGGTTGCGATCCCCTTACCGGTCACGAAAAAGACAAAAAAAAAAAAAAAAAAAGTTCCTAATTGGAGGAACTTCAGCTAGAGTAACAGCACTCTTGGTTTCTCTCTCTCCCCTTCATCATTTAGGAGGAGAAACTCTTTGAGAGAACTAAATGAATATGCTCTGCTCAGTGTATCTGCGTATTTACAAAAGTTCATATTAATGCTTTCTGACACATCTGTTGGGAAAATAGAATAATTTAGTTAGGCTCCCCTTGCCTCAGGGCTGGTTGGGGGTAGTTCCGTAAACGTTGTGTGTAAGTGTGTGTGGGGGGCCGTGGAGTAAGTGTGCCTGCACGGAGCTGCCACTTTGGCTGGTGTTTACTGCCTGGGGCAGCTGCTGTCAGCATGGCCATGCTTTTCTAAAACCTATGGCTTCCAAGGACACTTTGACCGGCTACCTAGCTCATAGACCTGCGTGAAGGGGTCTGGTGACCCAGTCTGTGAATGGGCTTGAGGGGTCTGGGAGCTCCAGACCCAGCCCTAACTCAACAATCAGCCCAGTCGGTGCAGGATTACTGAAAGGTAAAAGAGCCCGACAACTAGCGGGGTTGCCTAGCTTTACAATCGGCGTCACAAACAGGATTAAAAGAGCTAGACAATTGGCGCTATGAGCAGGATTCCAGGCCTTAGCCTAGCCAGACAACATCCTAAGGAGCTGCTTATAGTGGTCCTGCACTGCCTGTGTGCGTAGATCAATTCAGTGATTATGTACTAAGAAGCACACTGCAGTTGCACATCAAAGCCACCTCCTTCAAACCAAGCTGATATTTTGACCTCAATATATCTGACTTTCAATTTCTCGACTGGCTCCAATAAAAGCAAAGGGGTGTAATGTATCCCTCTAAAATCCTAAGTTAGATAAAGAACATAAAGTATCTTTAAGGATAAGGCTCTTCAATGAAACAAATGCTTTTAAAAAGTTACAAGGATTCAGTTGGTCAGTACAAAATTATAAAGGGTACATAGTAGGGCTTGGTCTGCTATGAAAAAATTAATCATACATGTGAGATACTATTCACCAGTAAATAAAAGGTAAGGTAACTTCTTGCATAAAAAAAAACTGTTTAGGGCCGGCCCGGTGGCGCACTGCTACAGTGCGCCGCTTGGGAAGTGTGGCGGCGCTCCCGCCGAGGGTTCAGATCCCACATACAGACCGGCGGCTCACTGGCTGAGCGAGGCGCGGGAGCAACACCGAGGGTTGCGATCCCATTGCCCGTCCCGGTCCGGTACGGGGGCGACACTGAGGGTTGCGATCCGTTGCCGGACACAGAAAAAGACAAAAAGGAAAAAAAAAAAAAACTGTTTACTGCATTAATCATTCCATATTTTTAATCATTTTAAAAAAATGGGTTAAATGACACAGCTCTTGTGTGTTAATATTCATTAATATAGACTAACAACATATAAAAACTTTACCAGGAATATGCTCTGTTGCTAGAAATAATGATTTAGTCTGATGCAGAACACATACAATAAGTTTGTATGTGGATTATAAAGCATATGTCCACAACTAGGGAGAAATGCTGCTTTCATTAATTCCAGGGAAATATTTAAATAAATCCTTTAAGCAAATTTCCTTTAGAAAATTATAAGTCCTTTCAGAAATACTAGACTAGTGAAATTCAATACGTCTGTAAGCATCATCTTGGTATTCAATCAGAAATTGTTTTTATCGTTCTCAAAAGCCACTGTTATCAGAGGAATATAAGTTTTTTAAAACATACATACTTTTCCTACTACTTGTATTTTATTTATATGTTTAAGAGTTTCAAAAGCTACTTAATAGGCTACTTCAAGAAATGCTGTGTCTGGCTACTGTGGTGGCTAGGATCCTCACAGCACCAATTGTCTAGCTCGGTGACCATGCTAGTTGTCGGGCTCTTTTACCTGCTGGTAATCCTGCACTGACTGGGCTGATTGTTGAGCTAGGGCTGGGTCTGGAGCTCCCAGACCCCTCAAGCCCACTCACAGACTGGGTCACAAACCCTTCATATGCCAGGCTGGGTCACCAGACCCTATACATGCCAGACTGGGTCACCAGAACTCTTTATGCAGGTCTATGAGCTACGTAACTGGCCAAAAGGTCTTTGGAGCCATAGGCTGGAAAGCATGGCCGTTTGGGGCAGACGCCCGAGGCCGACACCTGCCCACCTGCTTCACTAAAAACTCCTCTCTACTCTCTCCCTCGCTCTCTCTGCCTCTCTGTGAAGAACACATGAATAGCAATAAAACTAAAAAGATACACTTCTGTGCATGCGCACTAACTCCCCCCCACACAAAATTTGCTTACAAAAGATGCTGAACCACACCCACCTGGACCCGAGGTGAGGGCCCTGACCAAACTATTCTATTTTCCCAACATGCTGCCAAAGAAAGGAAGTTTGAATGGTTTTAAAAACCTAAAATACTGCCTTTCTTGCTGTACTAAAATACTGATGCCTAAAAATTACTCTTAAATAATGAGAATGTACAAAAAGCAGTACAACAAATTAAAACTACTGTAACAGTATCACCCAAAAAGTTTTAAAGCTTGTTCCTTTAAATTTTATTATTCTACTTGAATTAAATGTTATACAGAAATACAAGAGAAAAATCTATAATACTAAAATATAATACTTTTCAGACCAAGTTAATAATAGCTATTTCACAACTTGAAGATTTATTAACAACAAGGTGATATTTTAACATCTTTTTGTTTGATGTATAAATTATTAAATTATTTGGACTTACTGAAGTCAGTGTGTTAAGCAAAGTTTTCATCTTAAACAATATTGTCTTTATAATGGAAAATATATGATGAAAATAATCCACTTTGTATATTTAACAGCATGTTCTGTCAAAGCAAGAGCCCATAGAAAAATGAAAACAGGACCAACTGTGCATAATAGTAGAAATCAGAAAAGCCTTTTAAAGCAATTTGTTTCATTTTAAAATGACTAAATATGAAACTGAAATTAAACATGCAAAAAGGAAAGGGAAGCAAGAAACACAGGTAAAAAAACCAGAACGTCCTGATTCAAACATTATGCAAATATGGATGTTTTAAAACAATTCAGAATACAGGACATTTATTCACAAGTTTATCAAAAAAACTGATCTTCAACAAAGGCATTAAGCCTATTCACTGGGGTCAGGACTCCCTCTTCAGCAAAGGGTGCTGGGATAACTGGTTATCCATTTGCAGGAGATTGAAACTAGACCCACATCTCTCACCATGTACTAAAATCAACTCAAAATGGATCAAGGATTTAAATATACACCCCGAAACAATAAAACTTATTAAAGAAAACATAGGAGAAACCCTTCAGCAAATAGGGCTGGGCACAGACTTCATGAATATGACCCCAAAAGCACAGGCAACCAAAGGAAAAATAAACAAATGGGACTATATCAAACTAAAAAGCTTCTGCACAGCAAAAGAAACAATTAACAGAGCTAAAAGACAACCAACAGAGTGGGAGAAAATATTTGCAAAATACACATCCAACAAAGGACTAATATCCAGAATATATAAAGAACTCAAACAACTTTACAAGAAAAAAACAAGCAACCCAATCAAAAAATGGGCAAAAGAACTAAGTAAGCATTTCTCTAAAGAAGATATGCAAATGGCCAACAGTCATATGAAAAAATGCTCAACATCACTCAGCATCCAGGAAATGCAAATCAAAACCACACTGAGATACCATCTCACCCCAGTTAGGATGGCAAAAATCCAAAAGACACCGAAAGATAAATGCTGGCGTGGCTGCGGAGAAAAAGGAACTCTCTTACACTGTTGGTGGGAATGCACAATGGTGCAACCCCTATGGAAAATGGTTTGGAGGTTCCTCAAACAGCTGAAGATAGACCTACCATACGACCCAGCTATCCCACTCCTGGGAATATATCCAAAGGAATGGAAATCATCAAGTCGAAGGTACACCTGTATAATATTGAGTGAAACGAGTCAGGCAGAGAAAAAGAAATTCCACATGTTCTCACTCATTGGTGGGAGCTAAAAAAAAACAAGCAAATTAATTCACCCACATACACACACACACAAAAAAAAACCGAGGGGGGTGGGGTGGGGAAGAAGATATAACAACTATACTTTCATGAAGTTGTTACAACAAGCAAACGGAAAGGACATTCTTGGGGGGGAGGGGAGAGAGGGAGGAGGGAGGGAGGTGTTGGTGACGGGCCATAATAATCATATACAGTGTATATTGACAAAATAAAAAAAATAAATAAATAAATAAATTAAAAAACTGGGCTATTAGCTAAACTTTCCTAGAATTGTGAACCCAAGTGATGGCACAAATTAACTAGCAGTTTTTAAAAGAATAAATTTCATTAACCTAATCTAATCATAGCTTTCTATAATGAATTACCTGAAAAAAGTTTACAATTCATTTAGCAATGCTTTTTAATACCAAATGACATGCCAAACTAATGACCTAGATCACATATGTAATTCATATAGGGAGAACTGATATCTATATACAGAGGAATAGACACAGACATCTATATTAATAGATCTGTTTATATTTATGAAATTAGTGGTTTGATGATTCTTCTTACACTACAGAATTAAGAAAACAATAAATAACAGCCTGATATGCCAATGAACCCAAAGAGAGCACTATACAAATTAGTTTAATACATATCAATAACTCAGACATTTAAAAATCTTGGGTCAAGTTTTGTGTAAGTGATACGTTCTGGGGGTATGAAGGACGGACAGCTAACTTCTAGAAGTCTTCCGGCACAAGAAAGAAGGCAAATATACTGTAATATAATTGTGACGCTGGTGTTTCTAAGAAAGTTATAGATCTTTCCAGACCTTATGGGGGGTGTTCCTTGAAGCATTTACACAAAAGATATTAACCTAATACAAAAATAGGAAAAAAAAAAAACAAACCCCAAACAAACAAAAAAGAGCATTCATTTTTGGCAGTTACATGTTTTATCTTTGCTGTCAAAAAATTAAGTTATATACTACAATTTTAGTTACAAGAAAAGTTCTTTTGTAGTAATATTTTTAAAATTTTGTAATAAGTTTTAAATATTTACTTACCTTGAACAATACAATACAACTAAGGAGATGATTGTGAACAGAGCTGGCCTTTACGCATAGCAAGCAACTGTCTCTGTGGTGTGGACTTTCCCAAAATATCTCCCACATGGGCCTATCCCTGATGGCTGAAATTCCTTTGCAGTGGGTGCCAGTCAGAAACGCAAATAAACCTATAGCACTCATTATCACAATTGAGAATATTTTATTATGTACTGGCTTTTTAGGTCCTTTGAATTCTTTACAATGTAACACATAGCTAGAATGTGTTTGGACAATATGGCAGCATAGCTAAAATATGTTGAAAATGGAACTGAGAGAAAAAAAAGTAGAGGCAGGAATATATATATGCACACAAAGATCTGGTTTGTGAGGCAAGATAAAAGAGCGGGGTAAAACAGTTGGGTGAAAGAGGAAACTGTTGCAAAAAAGAGAGACAGGGATGCTTAGAGATTTTTGTAGGAAAAAAAGGATAAAATTTTCTTACTCTGCATTACAATTTCTCTTATAACCAGCCCTATTCATAAAAGAACTTTGAGAATATAAGGCATCTCATAAATAAATTGCATATTATCATTACCTAAAATACAACACTTATTTTTAAAGTTTAATTTATATATTTTTATTTTAAAACTAAAGTTTTTCTCCCAAAATAATCTTTACTAATTTTGTCTTTTGATTTTAATTAAAACATGCTTATTATAAAAAATTTGAAAAATACTACAAAGTAAATAGATTAAAATAATCTCAAATTCCTTCACCCTTACATAATACCACTATTAACATTTTGGAGGGGTTGACTTTCTTATGTGTATGTCTGAAAAAATACATACATAGCAAAATTCAGATATTACATAGTTCTGTATCTTAATTGTTACGTAAAATTATATTGTGATCATTTTGCAATGTCAATATTTAAACTGTGTTAGTAAAATACTGTTTGGCTCAGTATACTGTAACTGCAAGTAGCGGTCAGGAATTCTGGCCTCCCTGACCTAGGAGATAAATTAGGTCCTTGCTTAATTTCATTCAGCTGGCCTTTGGAATTAAAAAAAAAAAAGTAGCATCTATTTCCTGCCCCATCCTTCAAAGATATGATATATAAATATTTGTATATATACTGTGGTATGTCTCTACCTTTTACAAGAGAAAACAGAGATCCAACATTTTGACCCTTTTCAGTTTTAGCACTTATTTGTTTACTTTTCCAGTTAAATGTTTAGGTAAGAGAAAACATGAAAATCTCTCAAACTCTTGAATTCAAAGCAAAAATACTGACTGCATTTAAGGCTTGGTATGTGCTTTTCAGAAGAGAGAAGTTTCAAATGATTTTTCTTTGCTGTAGAAGTAGGTTTAAAATCAAATAGTTCACCAGCATAATGAAAATTGAGAAACCACCGGTTTTCATCATGTGGCCTTAAAACCACAAAGAATATTAAGTGGCATGGAAAAACGATCATGATATAATTTTACATAAAAATTAAGATGTTTAAATATACGTGTATACATATACACATATATTTCATATTTTATCTTAATATAAAATTAAGATATTTATATATATACATGGTATTTATATATATACATATACATATATACATGCAGCTCATGACTGTATATACAAGGGTCCTTCAAAAAGTTTGCGGAAAAATAGAATTAAAAGATAATATGAATGTTTCCACAAACTTTTTGAAGGACATTTTAGTTGACTGACCGTATATATGATGATGGTTCCATAAGATTATAACGCAGCTGAAAAATTCCCTATCACCTAGTGATGTTGTAGTCATCGTAATGTCATGGCACACTGCATTAGTCATGTAAGAGCAATAGGTTATACCATATAGCGTAGGTGTGTAGTAGGCTATACCATCTAGGTTTGTCAGTACACTGTATGATTACCCAACAACAACACATTTCCCAGAATGTATCCCAGTTGACACATGACTGTATATACACACACATATATTTGTATGTATATATGTATATCTGTAAATTTATTAATTATTTGACAGAGGTCTCCAGTGATGAGACTTGAGAAATGTCCTTACTTGGACATGATTTGGGATAGGAACAGTCATTAGTCCCTTTGATGTGAAATTTAGCAGTAGAGGGAGGAAATGGAGAACTAGGGGCAAAGTGACTGTGGTGAGGAAGAAATGAGAGGCTGAGGGCGCATATGGGGATGTCCAATCTATAAAATACTGTACAAGGCACAGGCTGGACAGGAGATGTTACTTTAGGGATAAAGGGGTCCTTAAGGAAGTAAACTGGATAAGAGGGATGAGGTTCAGGGAAAAGAATGGATGGACAGTAGGTATTAGTTAAAGTTATCATTATAGGTATTGTATAGCAGATATTGTTATGGTCGATAATGGTTATTGGATATAGAGGATGAAAGGCAAACCTTTGGTATCCAAGGAACTCTGGATTACTTAGCAGGAGGAACATAAGTCTAAGGTTGAACAAGCAGGATTTAATTTTTATTGAAGAGCTACTATAGTCTATATACTTCATATATGTTAGTTCATCTCCTTTCTTCACAACATAAGTGCTGTTTATCCTTCTCATATGGATGAGGATACTGGGAAATCTGTATGATTAGAAAACTAGCCTAAGGGTACACAATCAGTGAATGGTAAAACCAAGATTCAAAGATAAGTCTGTTTCTGCAAAAACGATATACTTTTTCTACAATATCAACCTACTTAAGTTTCAGAATTTAGTCTAATAGTTTCAGTCACATTACAATTTTACAGAGCAATCTATTTTCGGCTAGTACAAGAGAAAGATATGAGGGTGGGGAAACATTCAGATCAGCGACATTACTGAAAAGATTTAAACACAATTATAAATTATTTTCCAAAAAATAACACCAATGTCTCAAACTTCAAAGTATTTCTAGAAACAATCTAAAGAGTGCCATTTTCTTTCTTTCTTTCTTTTTTTTTATGGAAAACAAAGTTTTAATTATTTTCTTCTTAAAATGGATTTGGTATCAATCATTAAAGTAATTCATATGGGCTTTCTTCCTCATCAAAAATATCAAAACAGTTTATTTTTAATTTCAAAGTAATTTTGATAAAAAGTAAAAATCAAGTGAATTTAAAAGTTCTAGGGATATTTCACTTTTAAGCAGTAATATGCGCTTATAAGGTAAGAAATAATACATGGTACATTTTACAGCATCTATTTTCTACTAGTACATTTAGTCAATTACAAGAGTAAAAGATAATGCTCCATTTTAGTTATATTTTTGAGAAAGAGGGTTATTCATTTTCTTTAGATTTTATTATTGAGCCTACAAAGAATTATTGATTTTACTTAAAAATGTTTTGTTTAAATAGTGAAAAGGCTTTAATCTTAGAATAATGCAATCAAGATACATACAACAAAGAAAACACTGTAATTAATAAACCTATACTATTGGTTTCCCCCAAATCAATGGTTTTGGACATCATTGGAAATTACGAATGTCTATTATGAAATCTTAAGAGTTCTGGATTTTGATTATGAAAAATAACCAAATTTAACCAACTTTTCATAGGCTTTCACATAATCTATGCTTTCTGCTTTCAGGAAGCAGAAAAAAGCATTAGACCACTTAAGTCAGTAAGGCATAAGAAAATCTGGATTTAGAAAACAGATCTAATTGGGTCCTATTTACATTACTGAAGGCTAATTACTTTTACAATGAAATTTATTTAAACATTAAAGTATTTAAAAATCCTAGTTCATTTAAATTAAGAATACTCTGAGTTAATTTAGAAATAATCTTATTTACTGCCTTATACAAATCCACCCTAAACTATCAACGTATGTACTGAACACCTGAAATGTAGGTTGGTCAAACTTTCCTATAACGAGGAGATCTTGCACATCAATAGTTATTTCTACGAATTGAGGCACAACGGAATAACATAGAAAAGTCCGCAAGGTGCAGTATCTGTCACATGCATACTGTGAATTCAGCTTAAACTCAGCTCAATGGGGGAAAAATTTTTTTTTTCTTTTTGTATGGGCTAGTCATTCGTCAACAGAGCATGGCGCCTTCAGAATCAAATTCCATCTAACTCCTGGGTCAAATATTAATATCAAGTACCCGAAGCAGATCAGTTTTTGGGTCAATAATTAATCAGAAGCTTTGGAAGTGGACGAAACCTCAGGATAACCACTTAGTCTTGTACCCAGCCTTCAGGCAGCTAAAATATAATCCCCAGGAACACAGACCCTCCCCTTAGGGAAACGTGTGTGTATGTGTTTAAAGGCCTACAATACCCAGAGATACGATAATTGCCATTTGGATATGTTATAAATTCTGCTAGGAAGAATGACATAATTTTCTTCGTCACAGCAAGGTGGGCCTGGAGGATCCTAGCCACCTTCTCTGACTAAATTATGGAAAGCAGCCAAGAATCTGGGATCAGCAGCCAAGAATCTGGGATCAGAGTGAGGCGTCCCAGTCGGTTCTATGGAAACGAGAGAAGAGGGTGGCCTAGCGCCTTCCAAGCGGGAGACCGAGCTGAGCTGCGCAAGCGGTAGGCGGGGGAAGCGGCTCAGCTAAGCACTGCTGAAAGGCGCTCGCCAGCAGTCCCCGCGGCGGCACGGCGGAGCGGGGCGGGGTCTGCGGCTGCAGCCCACCAACGCGGGCGCTGAGCGCAGGGAATCAAGAGAGTGCGATCGAACGGCGGCTGCAGAAAGCGAGAGAGCCGGGCACCGCCGCCGCTCAACCCAGCCCCTTGCCAGCCTCACAGCCGGGAGCGGCAGAAACTTCGAAGGGGCGGGGCACAGTCCGGGGAAGAAACATCCCCACAGGGTCAGGATAGACTGTGTCTTCCAAGCTGAGGCCCTTTACCTTCCCGGCGGGAGTGTCTCGGCTGCTTCCCTCGGGTGGCAGCAGCGGCAGAGGCGACGACTACCGCTGCAGCGCTCACTGCTTCACTAATCTGGGCTCAGGGAAATAATTTCCCGCCGCGCGCTCGGCGGCCCCGGAAGCGATAATACCATTTCCGGGTGGTTGTCAGTGACGCTCTCGCGCCGTCGCCAGGGTGGTCTGAGCGGCTCCGGATCTTGGCTCTGGCCGGCGAGTCAGGCTCCTGCTACATCGGCGCCGGAGGGGAGAGACTGGTAAGTGATTTTTCTGAATTGTGTCCTGGGCCTGATATTTCCGGCTTGCCGGGGCTTCGTGTAGCATCTAGGACGGACCGAGAAGTAAGTGGGCGAGGGTTGAACCAGAAGGAGTCCTCTATCCAGCTCCGTGGCGCTTGTCTCTGTGCGACTGGAGAAGGCCCTGGAATCCCGGCTTACCGTCTTGCAGTATCTGTCTCCAACTTGGAACTCGACCTCGGGTCCCCAAGTATCCCCGGGCTATGCCGGAGACACCGTGCACCGCACCTCGGCTTAGTTACCAATCTCTACCAATGATCGAGGAAGTGTCCTTACTATCTCCCATTGGCAGGGTTTGGTCACCCTCGATTCTCGAGCGCTGCTTTACTGTCCTTTTCCTAATTACCTTTTACATAGTTCTGGGGTATCGTGCCAGGGAGGCAGGCAGTTAGCTGAAGTGGATACCTTTTACAAACATTTGGGATATGGGACGAGGGGATCGTTCCCGGTTTAAAATCGAATGTTTCCGCTGCCGTTTGAATTGGGTGAGGAGAATGGTCTTTGTTTTCTGACTTCTATGAACTAATGAGATATGAAAACAAGCTTATCATTTCATTCATGGGGTTTAGATGCACGTTTTACCTTCTGGAAACCAGTGATCAAGAATTAGGTGTGCTTTCAGAAAGGGATGCTCGTGCTATGCTCCAGACTTCCTTGATGATGAAGGATTCAGGAGAATTTTGTATGGAGGTGTGAGGTAGCCAGATTTTAAAGAGAAATTGCTTCCGACAAAGGAATAATGTGAGGAAAGGTGCTTGTTTATTCGAAGACTTGGAAAGGTTTGATGTAGTGAACCTTTGCGACTTCTCTCTTTCTTGCGTAATTCATTTTCTTCAGGTAAGTAGTTTTCACTCGCCACCATAATCAACTTATCCCCCCCTATAAAGGGCAGCTGATTGATTCCACCCCACCCCCAACCCCCAAAAAACAGCCAGTTCCAAGAAGAGTTCTAGGGATTACCATAAAGAAAAGGCAATATGTTCAATTCAGGGCCTCTGATGCATCAGGCAAGTGTGCCTTGTTACCTTTGGAGAGTAATGCATCCATATTTAGGACAGCACATTGGTCTTCCAACCTTTTTTGTTAGTTAATAATTTAACAAACTTTCATAATCTTCCTTTGGTCCCAATTTTCCATTTTAATGAGTCTTGTGGGTTTGTTTGTTTTTTCCTCCCGTCCAAAGGATTGTAAATTATTTCAGGGAGATTACGTATTGTTTCTGTATAGCAACTGTTTTTTAGACAGGCAGTGTTTTGTTTTGTCTTTTTAATCATAGCTTTTGATTTGTGAGTTTTCCATTTAAATTAATGTAGCCACCCGTTAACACTTACCGCAAGTAGCAACTGTCTGCCAGGAACTTTACATTCATTTTCCATTTTATGCTTAATAAAAAAGAAAATCAAGAAAAATTATTTTATCCCTATTTTGCAAGCATTTTATGCTGAGACCCATTGTGATTTCCCACAAATTATACAATTAAATGTCACAATTGAGATTTGAATCCAGTCTACCTGACCCCAACCTCTGGCTCTTTTTACTGTGCTTTGTACTTCCTTTGATAAACAACTATAACAGAATCATTCTTTTCACTCTCAGGCAAAATTGGATAGATAATATGTCACATTTAGAAGTAAAATAAATAGCAAAACTTGAGGATAAAGGGATTTAAGGAATGTGTTCATCACCATAAGGTAATTTTGACATGCAAATAATTCACTTTCTTTACTGTGTTGATCCTTGGCCAGTTTTATCATCCTAACTCAAACAAATGACTGTACTGTGCATTGGCAGAATACTTAGGATAAATAAGAGGGATATAGAGATCATCAGCATATTGGTGACTCTAAATCCTGAGTATTAGCTATCTCTTTAGATAGCTTTTCACACACAAGTTTTATGTTTGTATATATGTGTGTGTATGGAGTAAGAGAATGAGTGAATGAGCACAAATCCATAAAACTGAACTTTGTAATGCTTTGTAAAGAATTGTTATTATTTACTGATTGTTAGCAAAACTGCTCTATTCCACTCATGTAACCTTCAGACAAATAGTAATTATTACACATTTTAAGGGAGTATGCTTAATTAAACCTGCTCATTCCTATATCCTAATATTGAAATAGCCTAATTGTCAGGGAATTTACTAAAATCTAGTTGAAATGACCAATACTAGAAATGACCTTGAACTTAATTCTAAATAGTATCCTGTTTTACAGAAAGACACAAGTATATACATACAGCTAGCCTCAAATACTAATGTGTATTTGATTACATTGCATTGACTTAACCATGTTAAAGATATTTTCTTTGCATATCCCATGAGTAGATCCCAGGGATATTTTGCTTTCTATCAAATTTCAGTACTTATGAAGGTTGAGATTATATTTGTTTTGTTCATCATCTCATACCCAGAATCTAGCACTGTGCCTGGCATGTAGTAGGAGCTCAATAAACATTTATTGAATGAATAATTTCTTTTTAAAATGTTATTTATCCACAGAGAAGTACTTGTACATGTATTTTTTAAAAAGGATTTACCATGAAAATAAATGAATGTTTATTTATTGTTACCCACCTTGAAATTGAAATGTAATGACTACTTCACACTCATTCATGAAAGGCAATGCGGTAGGTATCCTGCTGAGAAAACTGAACTGTGAGACAGGAGATGCGAGAATACCTAATATTCATTGAGCGCTTACTCTCTGCTAACTGTTATTGTCCTCCTTTTACAGATGAAAAAACTTAGGCAAAGATCAACTTTGTAAATCATTCTAGGTTACACACAGTCATTAAGTACCAGAGCTGTAATTTGAATCAGTGTATCTAACTCCAAAAGCCATAATCTTAACCGTTTTGCTGTACTACTTCCAATTGGATTTTGATCCTGGCTCAGCTACTAAATGTGTTGAAGGAAAATTTATTTCTCTGGGGATCATATTTTCTTATCTGTAACATTTAGGGGTTGGATTAGATGATCTTTAAGGCCCCTTCTACCTCTAAAATCCTCTGACTTTAGTCAGAGGAAGTAATGTTGAGTTTGGGCCTCACAGGATGGTGAGGATTTTGGCAGAGGGACAAGAGAGAAGAGTAGTTTATTGGAAAATTCAAAGACGTCAGAAGAGAGAATAGTGACTAGGTCATTTTGGATATGTTGGATGGATAAAGAGTGGTAATAAATCTATGATAAAAAGCTGAGTTTAGGACAGCTATAGATAATAGTGTGGGCATGTTAAAGATGTTAGGCTTTTCAGAATAAGCAATGATTTGTGTATAACCAGGGTGGGGTGGAGGATGAAGTTGGCATTTGTTTTCTTTTTTTACAGAAATATTAGAGTATACAAATAAGCCAAAAAGAAAAAGAAATGAAAAATTGTCCATAATCCCACCACTCAGAAATCATCACTCATCATTTTTCTCTGCACTCTTATAGATTTGCATATTTTTTAATAAAAATGATAAAATACTATGTACATTGTCATGTGACCTGCTTTTTTCCATGTGATAAAACATGAATCTTTCCATGTCAATAAATTTGCTTCTATTAAAAAAACTTTTAGGGCCTGCATACTATTCAACTTTATGAATATGTTATAACTTTTAAGCTGACTTCCTACTGTTAAATAATGTTACAATAAAAGCTTTTATAGTAAAATATTTTTATATCTAATTTCTTATTACAAATTATAAAAGGGGAAATTGTAATCATATACATATATAATAATTTTGATGTGTATTGCCATATTAATCAAATTTTTAAAATTTTTTTACCAAGTATATTTAAACTTGCTGCAAAATTCAGAAGGTATGAACAGGTATGTAATGAGACATTAGCCTCCCTCTCACCCATTTGCCCTCCCAAGTCACAGCCCATACAGCACCTTGTATGAATTTAAAAAGGGCATCCCCTTTTGGAGAATTCTTAACTTTTGGATATATTATTTGCAGGAATGATGCCACTTTTTTTTAATAAAAGCATCCTTTTCTCTAAGATGGTAGCCCTGCAGGGCACGTGGCTGGGCAACCAGTGTATAGGCTGGGTTTCAGCCCCTACTCATACACCTATTTGGGGTACTTTAATGCAGGGCACAATCTGTACAACCCATGACATAGCCCAGCCACAGTATTTCCTTCTCCAGAGGCACCCAGTGTGACCAGTTTCCAGTGAATCCTTCAAAGGATGAGGGACTGGCTTTTCATCAGATCTGTGGCCCCAAATAAGCATCTGACATCTCATCCCCATCTGTGTGGGTATAGGGGTGTGTGTGTTTTGGTATGTAAGATCTTTTGCAATATGACTAACCTTCATGTCTTTTTAGAGAGCATTGGAGTGAGAAAAGAAGGGTGAATCAAGCAAGGCTGTATGGAGCATGCAGCCGGATTCCTGTGATACCAATGCACACACAAACATGTTTTTCCACTCTCCCTCCAGCTCCCACTAATAAAAGAAGGTTCTTCAGGAAGATATGGAAAATAGAATTAAAAGATAATACGAATCTTTCCATGAACTTTTTGAAGTCCCCTCGTATACAAGTGGATAGCCCATCCCAAAATGCTTACCTTTATCCTAGCTTCTCTTACCTTTCTAAGCACATCAGTGGGCTAACAGAAAGCAGCATATATGTACACTCCACTTGGTAGTAAGGTAAAAGGTCCAAATGAGTACCAGTCTGCATTCCGTTCCTTCTGGGATCTGTTAGGCATTCTGATCTTAACGTACTCGTTGGTCACATGTAAGATTCCAGGAATGATGTTGTAGTAGCCATTTGACTATTTACCCTCTAAAAACCAACAGCAAAGTCATATACAGATTTTGGTCAAATACAAAGGCCAAAGTCATACTTTAGTTGCACCCCTAGAAACATATATTTCATGTAAAAAGATTTAATAAGTACAGTAGAAGCTAACAAAAAGACCATCATTGTTTTGATTAATTAGACAATGCAGTGTAATGTAAACAGGTGAATTTAGAAAGGACCTGGGTATGGGCTCAAACTCATGAACTTATTTAATTCTGATCTTGAAGAAGTTCCTTAAATTCCTTGAGCCACAATTTATCTGACAAATGGTAATACTATCAACTTTATAGATTTTCTAGAATTAAATGTGATAATGTGTGAAAGTACACAGAGTCATCAAAAAAATTTTATTAGGGTCTGTCTAGTTCTTGTTGTTGTTAATAAAGTCATTGTTTTAAAATAAGGTCTATGGCTCCAACTGAAATCAAACAGATTTAATCCCAACTCTGTCACTAGTTGAATGATATTGGGAAAGTTACTTTTTTACTCTGAGTGGTTCTTCATTTGTAAAATAGGAATAGTAATGATACTTCGTAAGAGTTTTGTGAAGATTAAATGAAACAATACATGCACAGAGTTTAATGTGGTTGGTGCTGTAAGCACTTTATTTATTCAAATTCTCCTGGAAGCAGATACCAAGAGGGGATTAGATGTGCAAGAGGTTTATTGGGGAAGCTGCCTATGAAGGATAAAGGAAGAAGGATGAGTAGGAGGAAAGTGCCTTCAGGCCTCAGTGCAGGTCTGAGAACCTGTGAAGGAGAGAAAGAAGGAAGGAGAATCGGGTAAGAATAATCTCAAACTGCTGCACTGTTCTAAGCAAGCTTCAGCTAGCCAAAGTCACCTGTTGGAGGAATTCCATGTCACAACAGTAGTCAATATGATGTTAGCTATTAGTAAAAATAATTGACAGTTGTCACATGCTATACGAGAATGTTTATGAGCGTATTTGAATTTCAACTCTTGAATTTACTGCCTTTTCCCACCCCTCCCACCCTCAAGTATAGTTCCTATTGCCAGACACATTAACAGTTGAGGCATATATTCTTACATTAACTTCTTATATTTTATAATACCGTTTTGTTAGCCAGAAGAACAGTTAAGGAATCAAAAGATCTGTTCCAATTAGCTACAGAATGCAAACATTAGCTAAGCAACTGATTTTTGACATTAAGTGCTTAAACACAAACTACTGTCTAAATTTCTGAATTCAGGTGGCCAAGGAGCTGGCTGGTTACCTCAGTTGGTTAGAACCTGCTATCATAACACCAAGGTCAATAGTTCAGATGCCCATACTGGCCAGCTGTGAAAAAAAAAAAGATGAATTCAGGTAGCCAATAAGTGTAACATCAATCTTAAACAGCTGAATGTTAAAAATCATAGTTCGAATATTAGCCTAATACTTGAATGTCCGTTTGCCTTTCTACCAAAGATACTTCTGTGGCTAAAAAGATTTTTTTTAATTACAGTAAAATAGGGTTCTCTCTCCTCCCATTTTTGTTGTTTTTTTAAATAAGCAATTGTAGACATCCATCAGTTCAGTGTGTTTTCAATGGCAGGTTATAACCCATCAATTTGGTGAGTAGACTGGAGTTTTCTTTCAGATATGTGTGGTGTCAGAATTCAGGGTATAAAATATATTTGTTACTTGGAATCACAGTTGAATTTGAAAGCAACTGATTTAGATTAACTTCATCTTGCAAGAGGAAATGACTAAAGAGTTAATATAACTTGTCCAGATAACTCAGGAAACATGTAACTTGAACCAGAAACTAGGTCTTAGGAATCTAAATTTAAGGCTCTTTTTTTTGTATCATGCCTCCGGGAAAAGTCTTCTTGTTTGTTCTGCTTAGGGCATGCAATTACTACATTTGTGATTGTACTGTTCTGTCACTTTTCATTGTTTGTTTGCTAAGATTTACTGAAAAGAGCTGACCCTGACTCTGGCCATTGGGTGCCAGGGTGGTTGTACACAGCTGCTCTTGTTTCTAGCAGTCAACAACGGTGCCATGTCACTTGAATTTACTATCCATTTTCCTTCAGGGAACACAGCTAATTCAACAGTTTAAGCCTGCAGTTTACCTAATTTAAACTGAGGAGTGATAGGAGCTCTTTTTGAGGAGCATTATAATGATGAGGTCTTAATTTTTTAATGCAGATGAATACTATTTTGTGCTACATTGTGTCATGACATCTCTTCATCCTTGCTTTTTTAAACTTCAGCTCACCAAATATTTTTCACTTTTAAAATGCATGTTTTGTGTATAATCACATGATTATGTATTCCTTTAAAATTTTTTAGATATATCATTTTTTCCTTCATATAGCATATGTTCACGCTAGGCCCTCAGTAATTTTTAAGAGTATAAAGGATTCCTGAAACCAAAAGTTTGAGAACTGCTAAGTTAGATAAATGAGAAAGCCCCAGAAAAACAATTACCAAGTAAAGTTAATCAAAAGAATGAGCAATAAATGAGCAAAAATTCTCGGGGATTATAGGGTACACAAGGCAACAATAGAAACAGAGCTGAGAAGTGCACCATTTACAGCCAACACTACTCCTAAACTCTTTCCCGGTCAATGCTCTGAATAGCAGAGGGCAGACTGGCTCACCTTTGAAGAGCTACGTTGTTTTGAAGTGAATAAAATCCAATCTTACACATACATATAGTTAGAAAAGAGTACTTTAATGGCATTTTCAGGTGATAGTGAATATTCTTTATCCTACACAAAAACTTAACAGGTTGAATTACTTGATTGCAAATAGTAGTTTCTTACAGTTTACTTGCAATGTAGAATCTGAAACCTGATTTACTTTTTGTGTTGTTGTTACTTTAAAATTCCTTGGTCTATTTTGTACTTTGAATGAATCTTTTTCAAGCATATGATTCTATTACATAATACACTGGCCTTTTGGAAAATATTGATTCACTAAGGTATACTGGTTTTCCAAATCTCAATACATTCCACTATACAATATCCAAAAATTCCATTTGTTAATATCACCAGTAATCTAGTCAGGAAAAGCTTGAAGTATTGGGAAACTGTCCATCTGACAGTATACAAATTTTCCAAAATTCTAATTTTTGCTTTGAAAGCTCAAATTTATTATTGGCGACAAATACTGTCTGATGTTTTTCTTGAAGTGACAACCAATTTGGTTAATTTTGAGAAAATGTATAGTGTATACAGAGGTTGGGTTAATAGAATTTAGTGATTTTTTTACTGCCTCATCAAGGACATTATTAAGCAAACCTGGCAGTATTTTTTTATTCCAAGTGTGTGGCAGTGAAAAAATACCAGTACTGTTGTAGGCAGGATAGTGTCTGTCCCCCATACCCCTAAAGGATGCCTACATCCTAATCCCTGGAATCCGTGAATATGTTACATGATAAAGGGAATTAACATTGCAAATGGAATTAAGGTTCTACCTAATCTAGTGAGATTATCCTGGATTATCCAAGTGGGTCCAATATAATTACAAGGGTTCTCAAAAGTGGAAGAGAGAGAAGTAGAATTCAATGCAATGTGAATTCAATAGAATGCAATGTGAAAAGGACTCAACCCACATGGCTAGCTAGAAACTAGACAAAGTGGGCCACAAATCAAGGAACTGAGAGCAGCCTCCAAAGCTGGAAAATGCATGGAAACAATGGATTCTCCCCAGAGCCTCCAGAAAGAAATGCAGCTGTGCTGACCACTTGGTTTTAGTTTGGTGAGACCATTTCAGACTTCTTACCTAGAAAACTTAAGATAATAAATTTGTGTAGTTTTATGCCAATAAATTTGTAATTTATTATAGTAGCAATGGAAAACTAATACAACTTCTAATATATTGGGGACTGCATTTATTTGTCCTAAGTCATCACACCTTTTGCACTAGTAGTGCAAAGGTCAACATAGCAAAAATGGCATATAATGTCTTATTATGAAAATAGTTTTGACCTTGCAAATCACCTGAAAGTATATCAGGACTCCCCCGGAGGTCTGTAGACCACACTTTGGGATCTCATATAGTAATTTTTCTTTTACTTCCTTTGTGCCCACACTAGCCTAGAAATTTGATGCAAAAGTGAAGAAGGCACAGCCTTAAGATTATATACTATAGTGGTTGAGAGAAGTAAGCAAATCAAATTGTCACAGAGTGACAATTACCCTAACAGATATACTTCGTGTTAGTAGTACTGAATATACATTGGAGAGCGACCTAATCCCTGTCTTCTTGTGCTTTCAGTCTAGTGGGAGAGATCACAGAAATAATTATAAAATGTGTAGTGCAATTAAGGAAATATCACCAGTGACAGGGATAGGGAAGAAACCTTTACATTCCCACCAATTCTGTATGAGGTTTTCAAATTCTCCACATCTTCTCCAATACTTGTCATTGTCTGTCTTTTGATTATTGCCTTTTGATTATAACTCACTCTTTCTAATGAGTTGTTAAGTGGCAATACTTCCCAAGTCAATCTACAGATGTAATGCAATTCTTATTTAAAAAATAGCTGGTTTGGTCTCGATTTGCATTTCTTCAATAACTAATGATGCTGAGCATCATTTCATGTACTTATCTCTATCTTTTTTGGAGAAATCTCTATTGAAATCCTTTGCCATTTTAAAATTATTTGTCTTTTTATTGTTGAGTTGTACTAATTCTTTATCTATTCTGGGATACATGATTTGCTAATGTTTTCTCTCATTTTACAGGTTATTTTTTCACTTTCTTGGTGTCCTTTGCTAAAGTTTTTAATTTTAATGATGTTTAATTTATCTATTTTTTCTTTTGTTGATTTCACTTTTGGTGTTATATCTAAGAAACAAATGCCTAATCCAAGGTCAAGAAGATTTACACCTATATTTTTTTCTAAGAATTTTATGTATTTTAGTGCTTATAATTAAGTCTGATCAATTTTTAGTTAATTGTTATATTTCTTGTGAGAAAGGAGTCCTACTGCATTCTTTTGTATGTTGGTATTAAGTTGTCATAGCAACATTTCTTGAAAAGAGTAATCTTTTCCCCATTGAATTTTCATGGAACCCTCATTAAAAATCAATTCAATGTTCTATGGGTTTATTTCTCTACTCTCAATTCTATGCCACTGATTACATTTCTATCCTTTTGCTTGTTCTATCACACAGTCTTGATTGCTGTAGCTCTGTAGTAAGTTTTTAAAAATGGGAAGTATGAGTTCTCCAACTTTATTCTTCATTTTAAAGATTGTTTTAGCTATTCTGGGTCCCTTGCATTTACATATGAATTTTAGGATCAGCTTGTCAATTTCTGCAAAATAGGCAGCTAGGATTTTAATGGGAATCATATTGAACCTTTAGGTTAATTTAGGAATTATTGCCACTATAATGTTATTGATCTTTCATTCCATAAACATGAACCTTCTTACATTTGTTTAGGTGTAATTGGATTTCCTTCAATGATGTTTGTAGTTTTCAGTGGATGAGTCTTGCTGTACTTTTTGTTAAATTTCTTCCTAAATATTTTATTCTATTTGATACTATTGTAAATGAAATTGTTTTTCTAATTTCATCTTCAAATTGTTAATTGCTAGTGTAGAGAAATGCAATGGATTTTGTTTACTGATCTTGTATCCTGCAACCCTGCTGGATGCATTTATTAGCTCCAATATCTTTTGTTCTCTTCTGAGAATTCCTTAGGATTTTCCACAAGATGATTTCATCTATAAATATAGTTTTACTCCTTGCTTTACAATCTGGATGCCTTTTATTTACTTTTCTTGCCTAATGGTCCTGGCTAGAACTTCCGGTACAATGTTGAATAGAAGTGGTAAAAACCAAGATTCTTGTCTTGTTCCTGGTCTTAGGGATAAGGCTTTCAGTCTTTCACTGTTAAGTACAATGTGAGATATTGGTTTTTTGTAGATGTCTTTTATCAAGTTGAGGACATTCCCTTGTATTCCTGGTTTGTTGAGTGTGTTTATCATGGAAGTTTGTTGAGTGTTTTGAATCATGAAGGGGTGTTGGATTTTAACACATTTTTTTTTCTGCATCTACTTAGATTACGTGGTTTTTGTCTTTTATTCTATAAATAACGTATATTACATTGATTGATTTTCCTATGTTCCACCAACTTTACATTCCTAGGATAAATCGCAAATGGCATTGTATATGCAACAGAATTCTGTTTATATGTTGCTAGATTCTATCTCTTAATATTTTGTTGAGTATTTTTGCCACTATATTCATAAAGGATATTGGTCTGTATTAGTTTTCTTTTCTTATGATATCTTTGTCTGGCTTTTGTTATAGAGGTAATTAATACAGGCCTCAGAAAATGAGTTAAGAACTGTTTCTCCTCTTTTGTGTTTTAGAATAATTGTGAAGGATCGGTGTTAATTCTTTAAATCTGTGCTAGAATTTACACTAGCCATTTAACTGTAGGCTTCTCTTTTGGGGAAAATTTTTTTATTTTTAATTCAATCTGTTTACTTGTTATAGGTCTGTCTTAATCTGTTTTGTGCTGCTATAACAGGATACCATTGACTAGGTAATTTATAATGATCAGTAGTTTATTGGCTTACAGTTCTGGAGGCTGGGAAGTCCAAGATCAAGGGAGGCACTGGCATCCAGTGAGGGTCTTCTTGCCATGTCACCTTATGGCAGGAGGGCAAAGAGAGAGGGAGAGATAGAGAGAGGGACACAAAAGGGGTCAAACATCCTTTTATAAGGAACCCACTGCCACAACAATGGTATTAATCTATCTATGAGGATGGTCCCCATAACCTATAAGGACCTTCCTATGAGGAAGGTCCTCTCAACATCTTCACATTGGGGGTCAAGTTTCCAACACAAACTTTGGGAGACACATTCAAACCTAACATGACCTATTCATATGTACATATATTTTTGTCTTCTTGAGTTAGTTTCAGTAGTTTGTGTCTTTCTAGGAATTTGTCTCTTTCATCTAGGTTATATAATTTGATAGTATACAGTTGTTCATAGTATCCCCTTATAATTCATTTTATTTCTGAGAGGTCAGTAGTAATGTTTCCTCTTACATTCCTAATTTTAGTAATTCGAGTCTTTTTGCCTTTGTCAGTCTGGCTAAAGTTTTGTCAGTTTTGTTGATCTTTTCAAAGAATCAACTTTGTTTTCATTGATTTTCTGTATTGTTTTTCTATTCTCTTTATTTCACATCTGATCTTTACTGTTTTCTTCCTGTTTGCATGGGGTTTACTCTTCTTTTTCCAGTTTCTTAAAGTATAAGGTTAGGTTATTGATCTCAAATCTTCTTTAATATAGGTGTTTGATCTGCAGTTATATTTTCTTGTGATTTGTTTGCTTGGATTTGGTATCAGGATGATACTGTCTGCATAAAATATGTTAGAAAGGTTTCTTTCCTATGTTTTGTGAAAGAGCTATAAATATCCTCTGAACACTGCTCTTTATGCATCCCATTAGATATTTAATATTGTGGTTTCGCTTTTTTTAAGTAAAAAATGTTTTCTAATATTCCTTGTGATTTCTTTTTTTTTGATACATTATTTTGTTGTTTTCTTGGTTTTTTGGCAGCTGGCGGGTACAGGGATTTGAACCCTTGACTTTTGTGTTACAATACCAGGCTCTATCCAACTGAGCTAACTAGCAATCCTCTTTAGTATTTCTTTTAAGGTAAGTCTGCTAGCAACAAATAATCTTTATTTTATCTCCACTTTTAAAGGCAGTGGCTTTATTTTGCTTTTAGTTTAAAGGATACTTGTTCTGGATATAGAATATTTTGTGGGCAATTTTTTTTTCCTGCACTTTGAATTTCTCATTCCAGTGACTTCTGGCTTCTCTTGTTTCATCTGAGAGGTTAGCCATTAATCATATTAATGTTCACCTGTATGTGATATGTTGTTTTTCTCTTGCTGCTCTTAAATTTTTCTCATCTTTCAGTAGTTTAATTATGTTATATCTAAATATGAGTCTACTTATATTTATTCTGCTTCTTAAGGTTCATCAAGCTTCTCTGATGTGTACATTAATGCTTATCGTCAAACTTCATATGTTTTTGTCCTTTATTTCTTTAAATACTTTTTTTACCTCTTTATCTGTCTCCTCATCTTCTGGGATACCCATTATATGTTTTTTAACATAGTTATGATTGTCCCATGGTCTGTGAGTCTTTTTTCAATTTTTAAAAATTGTTTTTTCTCTGTTTCTATTTTTTTATTGAATCATAATTGATTATACATATTTTGGGGGTTCAGTGTTGACATATGTTGATCAAATCAATATTACTAGTATGTATATTGTTACAAATTGTACTTATTCTTTATGCCTTTTGTTCAATCTCTTCCCATCCCCCTCTTCCTTCCCCCTCCTACCACTGATAACCCTAGATTTCTTCTCTCCCTCTAAAAGAGTAATGGTTACTCTGTTGATTTGTTACCTAGATGATCCGTCCAGTGCTGATAGGTGTGTTCAGGTCCCCGAATATTATCATAGAGCAGCTGCTTCTTCTGTCACTCTGGAATGGGCTTTGTGGAGAGAGACATCCTCTTCTTTTCTTTGGTCTATCCTGTTGACTCTCCTTGTGTCAATGCACTCCAGTGGCTGGTGGACCATCTGCATGGTGGTTGTGATGTCTAGCCACTTTTGCAGCAGCCGTGGTTATTGTGGTGGCTGTGGTGGGCCACCCACATGGAGGTGATGTTTTTGGCATGCTCCTTGGCACTGGCTGTATACCTGGTTGTGGGCGGGGGTGTCCGGTGCCTGACTCCATGGCCTGGTGCCCCAGGCAGGTCCCCGAGGTGCTGGTGGTGTGCCTTGTTGTGGGCAGGGGGGCGTCTGGTCCCCATCTCTGTGTTCAAGGCCCCTGAGTGGGGCCCCAAGGCATTGGCAGGGTGCCTGGATGTAGGAGTGGGGTCCGGTCCCTGGCTCCAAGCCTTGGGTTCCTTTGTGGGCCCCAAGGCACTGGTGGTGTGAGTGGTTGTGGGCGGGGGTCCAGTCCCTGGCTCCATGCCTCATGTCCCCTGGCAGGCCTCAAGGCACTGGTGGTGTGCCTGTGCTGGAAGTAATTTTTTGTTCTTTGCTTATTTCTAAAATGGGGGAACTTCCTATGGGAACCAGTACTTGAGCTGTGTGGCTGAGCTAAATTGCTGCTTTGCTGCTGTTTTCCTAGGGAAGGCTTTTTGTACAGCTCGGGATTTAATGGTTGACCTTAAAGGTACTTCTGGCTCTCCAAAGACTTGGTGCACCTGGGTTGTGTAGAAACTCTGATCTGGGCCTGAGTTTTTTCATCGAACTGCACCCCAAGCAATTCTATATTCCCAACCAGTCTCCTGTGAGTGGTCCTGTGCTGATTGGGGAGCAGATTGGCTGTCCTTGCTATGTCCCGATGTTCTCCCAGTGGGCCTATCTCCCCCACCGCCTGTGCTCCAAATACTTTCCATGGGATGGGCCCTGCGCTGGTCCTTTGTGATGACTCACCAGTCTCTGTATGGCCCCCCTTTTTCAGCTGTTCTGGCTCCTCGCTCCTGCATGGGTTCACCAGATCCCTATTAGTGGCCTTGCTGTCCTGGGGGCCATGAAGGCCCTCTTCTTCCCTGCCGCCTCCAACTAACTACATCTGAAGGGCACAGCTGTGGCCTCTGCCAGCTTCTGCTCCATGTACTTAGCAGTTCTAGCTGTTAAGTGGCCATGGCCCGAAAGTCTCTGAGTAGTTTTTTCTTTCTCTCATCATGGTTTCACCTTCATGAACTCTGTAGGTCTCTCCTCCTCTTCCCCTGGGCTCCTGCAGCCCCAGCTTGGCTGATGTTACATTTTTATACTTGTAAATTGGTTGATTTGTGGGAGTGAGTGACACTGGGGACCATCTATTCCACCATCTTGACTGGAGCTCCCCTCTCTCTACATTTTTAAATTGAATAATTTATATTTTTCTATCATAAATTGCTAATCCTTTCTTCAGTCATCTTGAATCTGCTGTCAAGCCCCTCTTGTGAATTTTCTTTTCATTTTTTGTACTTTCAACTGTAGAATTTCCATTTGGTTCTTTTTAAAATTTCTGTCTCTTTATTGAGAATCTTAATTTTTAATTTGTTGTTGTCTTACTTCCCTTTTATCCTTTAAATGTGGTCACCTTTGGTTCATGATACACATTTGTAATAGCTGCATTGAAGTCTTTGTTTCTTAAAAGCCAACATTTGTGGACACTCAGACAATTTCTATTGACTGCTTTTTTCCTTTTTCTTTGCAGGCCTATAATTTCTTCTTGCAAACTGGACATTTTAGATAATATATTGTAACAACTCTGGATTCTGATTTTTCACCCTGAAGGATGTTGTTGCTCTGATATTTGCTTGTTTTTTTGATTAGTAACTTTCCTAAATTAAATTGGTGAAATCCATCACCCCTCTGATGTGTGGCCACTGATGTATCTGTTTTGTTTTGTTTTTGATTCTTGTTTTTAGTTTTACATTTGAATTCCTAGGACTTGCCCCTGTGTCTGTGTAGCTTAATGGTAGGCTTGTGGTTGGACAGTAGTTGTGCTTAAATACTTCAAGTCAATATGTTTTTCCTCTGCTCATGAATCTCTGAATTGATAGAGGAAGGCATTTGAAGTTCAGGCTGTAGGAGTCGGCCATGGGCTAGCCCCATTCCATTCCCTGCAACACACCTCTGTTCCCCTACCCACCTCCCACCTCCCCCTACCACTGTTCCACAGCATCTTTGAATATAAAATAATAATAATAACAGTCAGTAAATAAATTTAATAAAATAGAGAAAAGAAAAAAAAGAGATTAATTAAAAAAAAATTTAGGCTGTATTCAGGTGTGACCCAGCTTTTACTTTCCACTGTGCTCTCTCACATCTTCTCTGTGCATGTGATCATTTAGCCTCAGGGTTGGCCAGGAATGTAAAGCTAGCTTTGTGCTTCTCCAGTCTACATTGTACATGCTCTCAGCCTCAGCAAAGAATAGGCTTGTGTCAATTATGACCATGACATTGGACCCTAATAGAGCTGTTGGCTCTTCTTGCTTGACCACTTCCAAAATCATTACTTCCACTGACAGCACTGCTGGGCTTAGGCATCACCCATCACTCTAGTTTGAGTGAGAACCATTTGACCATTGCAGAAAAGTTCTGGTCCTAATGATTTTCCATAGCCTGTAAGAAATTGTGTACTGAGTGAACTGTGGTTGGTGGTGATAAGAGTAATGTCAGGCCAGAATATAAGAGAGTCCTACTGTTCTTACCTAAAGGCTAGCAGTTTTTCAAATATAAAAGGTTCTCAAATTTTTGTATTCATTGGTCAATTTCTGAACTAAAATGGTTGTATCTGTCAATTTTGCAGAGCTCTATAGTTTCTATTTGGTTGAGTATTTGCTGATTTTACTCAGCTGTAGCTCCAAGTCCTGCTTCTGGTCTTGTTTTATGTATGCAATTTTTTCTTGATTTTCTTAGGATGATGACAAATTAACATGTTCTGTTAATTGATTTTATTTCTGTTTTCTTTGGAGTAAATTTTTTTATCTTTGTCTCAAATGTAAAAAACCATTTTTTTTCAATTTTTGAGTGCTCCTTGGCAGGGCATTCATATTAGAAAAGAGAAAGTCAAAAAGCTGAGTAGAAACTATATTTGGATGGCACAGATTTTACTGGTACTGTTTACTTTAGAGCGAATAGGTGGGGAACCATTAGTATGCTAGAAGTCAGCTAAAGGCCAGAATGAGGACTTTTCTTTGGGACACCCACACCCAGACTCTCTCTCCTAGTTTTCAAGACAGTTAATTCATTTGTTCAAACACAACACTTTTCCCATTCATTTATTTATTTATTTTCTTTACTCGAAGTCAGATATTTACCTCCAGACAGGAAAAAAACAAAGTAGTTGTTTGTACAAAAGGTGGGAAAGGACTTTCAGTGTTTCTTGGACAAACCTCCAGTTGACTGGGTTTTTTAGCCTCACTTCTTACTCCAAACTTCTGCCAAGAATATCAGGTCATTTCTTTAATTGTAGCCCTCTCTGCACACATTCTATAGTTTGGCTTTTCCCATTCTATTTCTTCTGTGAATTCTCTTTCATCTGTCTTACCTTCTACAAATTTGTAGTGATAGCTCTTTCTCTTCATTGTTCTGGGTTTCTATCCCCCCTCCCCACAACACACCTTTGTTATCTTTTTAAGGGGATATCTAGAGGCACAGAAGAAAAATATGTGCTGTTTGACCTTCCTAACTAAAAATTTTGTGCACATATCTTTAAACAGCTGCAGTGTAATGTGTATGTGCCCCTTTGAGTCCTGTTTTCACTTTTAAGCAATTTCTACATTACTATCCTTTTTCATAATTGTTGTTTGTAGTAGATGATAGACATATTTTTAAACAGTTTGTTTTATTTTTATTAGCAGTATAATGTTTATTGTTGTTTTAGTTACTGCCTCCTTCTCTTTCTTTATCTTTTCCTCCATCCTTCTATCACACACATTCACCTTTCCTCAAATGACCAATGTTGACATTGACAGTATGTGGAACAGTAAGTCTAATTTTTTTTCCTTTGGTCAAACTGATTGGCTGAAAGCTATCAAGAAGGGCACTTCGCCCTAGAATAGGTTGACATTGTCATCAAGAAAGCAATTTTAATTATTTATGGGTTTTCCAAGAAACCCTGTGATTTCAGCTATAGAGTAGGTGATGTACTGTATCTCTGTAATGGCTTCGTAGCATTGGCATCTCCACCTTAGTCCTTAGATGGAAATGAAACATTTCCCTCATTATAATTCCTTTGTCCTTCTTTGTTCAAACTCACTTCCCAGAATGGCCAAGTTGTCCATGAGGGTTTATACCTGTTTCTGATGAAATAGCAACTGAGATTCAGCTTAGAATAATGGATGTTGGTAACATTTAAGGATTTATACCAGAGAAAGGCAAGAAGTATGAAGAAAATCAATAAATATAGTAAGAAACAATTAGAACCTTCTTCATATCAGTTTCTTAGACAAAGTAGCCCTAACCAAGAGATCAGTTTTGGATGACCATGGATAACAAAATAGCCTTTTCTATTAATTAATGCATTTATTGTTTCACCTTTTTAAAATTTTCTTTTAGAAGATAAAGAAATAAAAAATACAGATTTTACAAATAAAGTGGTAAAACTCATTATTTATGCATGACGTAATATTATCAGAAAAAAATAAGAATTTAGTAAATATCCTGTATGAACACATCAATATACAAAAATTATACACATACATACAAATGTAAACAAAAAAATGGAAACATTTTTGCAAAGACATTATTTACAATAACATTCAAAATATATAGTGCTTATGAATAAATCTAACATAACAAGATGTGTAAAACTGTCATGGGGAAAATAATAAAGCATTATTATGTGACAATAAGACCTCAATACGTGAAATGATATACAATACACATGGTGTGGAAAACTCAATGCTTTACAGTTGCCGAATTTGATCAATGCAATCTCAATCAAATTCCTAACTGTCTTTCTTTTCATGGGGATAATATTTGACAAAAGATTCTAAAATTATCTGGAAAGGCAAAAGGTCAATATCCAACAATAACAATAGTGTACTTTGGTGGAGAAAAAGACAAATAGACTGGTGGAACCTTATTAGTGAAAGTATAGTCCATGGACCCACAGCATTGGTGGCATTACCTAGGAACTTATTAGAAATATAGAATCTAAGGCCCCAATCTCAAATCATCTTAATCAGAATCCATTTTTAACAGTATCCTCAGGAATCTGTTTTTAACGAGATCATCCAAAAGAGTGGGGATAGAGATGGTTTTAATAGATAATCTGGGCCAACTGGTAACTAAACAGGAAAAAGTCTTTAGATTGAGTGGCATTGCTTGTTTTATATGGTGCCTTACTTTCTTTGAGTAACCTTTCTTCTGGAACAATCAATTTTTAGTGATAATAAAAGGTATGTTTTAAATATGCATTTTATTAAGTGCATCTTTTATCCATGTGCCTACAATTTATGGGGTATCTTGTTAATAAGCTTTCTCAGGTATCCCATTATGGAGATGTCTTTATGTATTTCTAGCATCTCTTCTTTATGGCTCAAGACCATGCATCATAATTTAATGATAATACTGTCACTACCAGTGTAGACAACTAATGTTGTGAATGTCCCCCCCCCCCGCCCCATTGTGGCAGTGATAAAGCTTTGTTCAATTATTTTGTAGATACATTTTATATGTTTTGGAAAAAAACCTCTGCTGAAGATATTAAAGAAAGGACGGTTCTTCTACTGACAACTTGTAAGGAAATGATTTTCTACCTGCTTAGGATTAGAAGACCAGCTCATTCTTAGAGTCTTCTGAAATAAAATTAGGTAAGAAATGTTTTTCTTCATGTTTTGAATAATTTGTACTGTGCCTACTCAGTTTCCTTGAAGGCTTCTTTAATTCTATTCCTTTGGCCTGTAAGAGAATACAGCTAGCATTTTCCTTTAGGAGGATAGTGTGCCAGCCAGCTGTCAACTTTATGATGTACCTGATCTCCAATGTCAGGGGAAGCACAATTCAATTTTAAACCAAGCCTTCTGCACAATAGTGCAGCAAGGCTGCCAGATTTTCTCTTCATGTTTCTTTCTCTGAAATTCTCCATTCTACACAAACAGTATACTTTTATTTTTAAATCCTTTGTGTGAGATGAAACCACCGCTAACTGACTGTACTCGTCTTTAGTTAAAAATCAATGAATTGAATAAAGTAATCCATATTTCGGTTACCCTTTCTAATTTCTAGAAAATAAAATACCACTGCTTGTTTAACTTGTGACGTGTCTAAAAATGTTGAAAGCACTGACTATAAGGCATAACACTCAGATTCTGAAAGGGAACTGTGACAAGTTCAGTCAAAAGGGAAAAGAGGAATAATTTATAAAAGGCACTGCAGATAATGATGCCAGCCAGTTATTTTAAAATGCATCCATCTCACCTTTTAATGAATTAGATTTGTCAACAGCAAATGTTTTATGCACTACTTCTAATAAAAGTGGCATGCTAGGAATGCAGTGCTTTGAGGTTGGCTTCTTCAAAGCTTTAGAGTACCTTCAATTCAAAGATATTTTTTAAATAATAGATATTAAAATATATTTAAATAATATTAAGGTTGTGACACAAACACCAAATGACAAAATTTAGGAGTTTCAAAGCAGAGGCTGACATGTCATCACTATTTCACATAGTAAATGTTTTTTAAATTAGGAGCGTAACAGACTGATTTGGGGATTGTGTGTCAGTTTAACTTTAGATTCTCTTGTTGTTTTGGTTGGTGTCACAACCTTAATGTCAACTTCTCAAATAGGTTTCTACATTTCCTTTGGTTTGGGGTCATTAAAAAATGCATATGATAAATCTAAGAGGCATAAATAGGTCACACTAGAGTGGAATTCCTTGCTTCTCTGGAGTTGAGAGACAGCTAATAACTGCCTCATAAGTGGAAAAAGTTAGCTAAAGCATTTTCAGTAAATTTTTGTTTTTCAGGTATTTGATTCAGAAAAATGTAAACCCAATTAACAAGACATGATGTTGGTATGATTCTGTTCACACTCTATTCTTATACCTTTAATCCTAACAATTTGATCTTGTTGGCTATCACTTCTATAGATATTAAGAGTCACAGTTCACACAATTGATTTTTTTGCACTGAAAGCACAGTTTTATTTCATTTGGAGAATCTTTATTTGATGTAGTTGAGTACAGGTAAACCCTGCCTTATAAACTTCCATATGGCAGTCCTTTATATAAAGCATATTTATGGTAAAATCTTATTTTTTAAAAAGTAACACTTGTGATAGAAAGTAAAATATAAAGTAAAATCTAATGTGTTGTGCATTTTTAAAAATTTTAGTACAACACCAGACCTTAAAGGGGCAACCAGGGTTATTGCTTATCCCAATCTGCAGGGAAAGAGAGAAAGGAAAAAGAGGAAGGAGAGAATACTCCACTCACCCAAATTCTTCCTTTTTCCTTTGTTCTTATCTGTTGTGATCTCACAGAACAAGTTTGTATTGTCTATGTTGAATCTAGTTTTAATTAAGAAAAATAAATATGGTAGAATTTGTTGCACAATTGTTTTTTCATCACCTGTGTTGGAAAAATGAAAAGATAGGCAAATTATTTATTGATCTTTTCTTGCTGTCCCACTAACCAAAACCACTGCATAGCTCTCATCTTCTCCTTGGTTGAGCCACCAGATTTTACCCTTTCTGGTTTTTATCAATTTCTTCTGTGTTTTTTCAATGAGTAGTTAAATTTGATAAATTTCTTAGTTTTCACTTGGGAAGGTGCTATGAAATTTTATTTTTATTTCTTATCCTAACTTTACTCTTCCTATCCCCTGTTCCCTCCCATATAACATCATTATTGAATCACCACAATTCTGTTAAGTCATATTCTTTCTAAGTCCCAGTCCTCAGCAGCAAGAGATAATTAAGCTGCCCTGTGTGGTGGTTTGAAAATGTCTGTGAAGTATTTGGTTAAATCCTCCAAACTCATTTAAACTATAGCAGTGCTCTTCCTTGAATATATTTTTAAAATTATTGTTTTGTTTATACTAGTACTAGTTTTGATATCTATTTCATTAAAATGAAATTTTTAAAACAAAAATGACTGTTTCTAAATTCAGAGGATGCTATTTAAATAAATGAATTGCAACTCAGTATGTACCTGCAGTATAAAAAAGTTTTCTGGCACAGAAACAAAATATGCATTTTAAATATCATAGACCAAGCCAGCTACATGCAAATTCATTTAGAGCAGTTTCAGATTTATGTATTTAATAAAGCTGGGTAGTGGATCTAACTTAATGTATTTAATGTCCTCCAATGTACAGTGATGTTCTCATCACTGCCTGGAAAAGAATGATGACATTTTATTTAGTGTTTCTTCTAGATCAGTCAGTTCTATAAATGGCTTTATAATGGGATACAATATATGCTTTTAATAGTTTTCAATAGTACTAAGAGGTAACATTTGCTGAGTTCTTTCTATATGCCAGGGACTTTTCTAAGTACTATCTGTGGATTACCTAATGTAATCCTGATAACAATCTTTTAATGATATTACTATTTTACAAATGTGGTAAAGGTGTATGAGGAGAAGGTTACACAACTAGTTAGTAATGGAGGTGGATTCAAACACAGCAGTGTGACTACAAAGTTCAGACTCTGAACCCTTGCTATTCAAGATGTGATCCCCAGGCCAGCAGTATCACCATCACCTGGGGACTTGTTAGAAATGCAGAATATCAGACCTATTGAAAAAACTGCATTTAACAAGATTCCCAGGTGATCGGTATATTAAAATTTAAGAAACAGCTTTAAATCACTATACTATCACTATGCATCCTGCCTTTATATAAAGAATTAAGTATCTTTTAAAACAAATTTCTATTTTTATGTTTCATACTGAATTCCCATTTTTACATTAATTTGGGGATTCCTGTCATATTTTAAGTACATTATGATGAGATCTAATAACTAAACATAAGCAGGGATCATGGTAAACCCAAATCATTGTGAAATCAATTGTACAAAGAGCAGGAAAAAAAATAATCCCAAAACATAAACAAGTCTTTCTCTATACAGAAGCAAATAATTGTTCCAACATCTAAGACTCTTAAAATCACAGTGTAGGATACTGTTTGAGAACAGACTCAAGATAGGCTGCTTGGGTTTGAATCTCACCTATTTCTAGCTATGGAATCTCAGGAAAGTTATTTAACTCTTTTCCTCTTCTGGGAAATGAGGTCGAAAGCCATACATTACAGGATTGTGATAAGAATTAAATGAGTTAATGCATATAAAGGATTTAGAACAGGGCCTCTCATAAGTGAATAAATGTTAACTACTGTTGTTCTTACCTATGATTCCCATCTTGGAATAGAAGAGTTCACACCTTATACTTCTTGGTTATCTATTGGAAATAATTTGACAAATTTTTTTAGCAGAGCTCACCACATAAAGGGTGAGTCCATTTTTTTTGCTATTGGAGTCCGAATCACAAACTTCAGTTTTTGTATTTTCTGAAAACTCCCTGTGGCACTTTCTTTCTGCCTGTGAGTTCTGCTAAATGCCACTTGATTATGATACTTAATCACTTAAGTCCAGTGTAATCAGTTCAAAATCAAAATGAAATCTGTTAACAATATATTTCAATTTTAAGTATTATGTGCTTCTAAACTGAATAAAGATAATTAAGATGTGAGTCCTTTTGGTCAATCTCTTTCATAAGCAATACAGAAAAATTAGATGGATAAAAAATGTTTGTTTAAAGGCTGGATGCTCCAGAAACTGGTTTGTTTCCGTCTGGGTGAACATAATACTGAAATAGTCATGGTAGTTATTAGGGAAATAATGGTTTGGTGTGTAAGTACTCACCTAACAACTTTTTATACATCTAATGTATAAAATGAGAGCACATGTTTTTGGAAACTACCACTTTGAAAGCTGATTTGCCAGAGTCATTGAGATAAAAATGCTTTGTAAAAAGAATGTCGGACCAACACCAAGAGTGTTGAACTCACTAGATCTGGGATGGGGCCTAGGTGTTTGAAGTTTTAATTAGTATCTCGAGTAATTCAGCTTAAATTATTTTAGGACTACACTTTGAGAAACACTGCAGTACAGGCAAAAACATATACTGGAAAAAAAAAGCTTTTGTTGACTACCCATTTCAGCAACATTGTCCTCTTTGATAACTGTTTTTTTTCCAACTGCTGACCCCACTTTTTTTATCTTTGTCCTTTTTCCTACCCTCTGTTAGTGGTCCACAAGTCAATCCTTAATTTTCTGCTTTTCTCTTTTTCACTCTTTCTCCAAGAACCTCTCTCCTGGATTTATCAGTCATATCTTTACAGATGGTTCTACAAAATGATCACAAAGGTCTCTTTTTAACCTAAAAATCTCTGAACCAAACTACAGATGGAGAAATCAATTTAGAAGCTGTGAGCAGCATTAAAGGGGGGGAGAAAAGGAAAATGAATAGAATAGAAAATATCAGAGAAGGTGTTAAGGATGAGTAATGCTTTTTGAAGCTTTTGTTTAAGATATGTATGTACACACACACACATTTTTTTTCTTAACCTGTGGGTTATAGTCCAAAACTTTGAACAATACTGTCTGCGTCATAGTCGCCTGAGCTACAGTGTGACTTGATGAGCACTATCCTTTCTCATGTATTCCTCTTCTACATCTCGTCCATGTCTATTCTAGACATTCCATTCGTATGGCTCACTCAAAATCATCATGTCTAATACTGTATTTGCCACGCCTTCTTATCACCATTTTTCTCCTAAGTTTTAAAAATCTATTCATAAACTACCATTCTATCAGTATTAAAAATTCAGAATTTCCTTTGTAATAATTTAGCTCTTAAAACTAAGAGCTAAACTTCCCGATAGCCTCATCTCTCTACCCTGGCCTAATCTTGGGCCCTAGTCTGCAGAAAACCATATGGGCAACTATAGTAGTCACCTACTACTCAGCTAGATTCATGAAGACTAGCATGTACATGCAATGTATGGTATCTATGGCTGCCTTTATCAAGACCGTAAAAGCCTTTGACAACAAACATGCCTTACTCTGAATGATGCCCACCTCTTTATTTTATCTTTACTGTCATAATTGATCTTTATCCACACTGATTTTTATTGCTCACAGAAAGCCATACTCTGGCTTTTACCCTTGATAGTTTCTAATGACATAATCCACAAGCTTTCTGCCTTTTAACATGACTTTATAATTCTCACATTATTCTGTTTGGCTTCTCTGGTGCATTGTGTCTAAAGCCCATGTTTGATGGCTGGAATATGTAACAACTGCTTGGTTTTCTCACAGCTATAATTGTCTCCCTCACTCAGTGGCCCCAGGCTATCTATTCACATGTTCAAAAGTTATTTCAAAAGCTATCTTTTATTTTCTCATGGCCACATCCTCTTCCTGTTTATCATCACCTCCATCTGGATTAATTCACTATCCTCCTAATTTATTTGATATTCCTACATCTGTACTCTCACATCACATCAAACCATCTTAACACCTGATTTATAAATATTTGTAAAACACTAGTCATGTACTGCCTTAGTAAAAAACCTTCTATGACTCCCTGTTTTGTACAGGATAAAGTCCAAATACTTTCCTCCTGGAGAAAAAAAAGCCTTAAAATACCTGGCTATAGCATACCTTTTCATTTTTTCTCTTACTATTTTCATCCATGAATTTTCTGCTCTGGCTCTCCAAAACAGTTCCAATTTATGCTCCTAGGATTTTTTTTTTTTTTTTTTTTTTGTCTTTTGTCTTTTTCCGTGTCCGGCAACGGATCGCAACCCTCAGTGTTGCCCCCGTACCGGACCAGGGACCGGCAACGGGATCGCAACCCTCGGTGTTGCTCCCGCGCCTCGCTGAGCGGGAACCGGTCTGTATGTGGGATCCGAACCCTCGGGCGGGAGCGCCGCTGCGCTTCCCAAGCGGCGCACTATCCAGTGCGCCACCGGGCCGGCCCATATGCTCCTAAGATTTTCTCATCACTTTATTTACCAGATCTCCCAGTCGCTGGTGGTCCATGAATCTGGAGCAGGTAGCTGTGATTGGGTTTTAGGAGTGGGATCCCAGTACATAGAAAGAAACATCAGTATGGGGACCTAATTACATATTGACAATAAGCAAGTTAGTAAGACCTTAGGTTGTTCTCTTAGGAACAGGAGAGAAATAAGCAGACTAACTCATTTCCTCCTTCTCAAGTTATTTTCTGGCTGAGGCTTCTTATCTCCTCCTTTCACTAGTTGTTATGTTTCTCCAAACTGAAGAGAGCTTGATTAAATGTCTCCAATTGTGGGGCCTGTGAAGCTGTGGATTTTGGAAGATCACTGGGCTCCCACCTTTAGGAATGCCTTTATCTTCATTTTTCTTGGGGATTTTAAATGTCCATCTGCCCGTAGGGAGCTCCCTGCTACAGGACTCTTAGATCATTTGTTGCTTGTACTACTCAGTTGAGACTACAGTAGTTAAATCCTTGTAATATTTCTTGTATTTTTAAAAAATTTGTTTTTACTCCTTAGAGTATCAAAAGTAAGACATGCTCATTATAAGTTCAAAAAAAAATTATAAATAAGAGTAAAAATTCCCTTTCTCCTGCCTCTTTTTAGTTCCAGCACTCACAGATTAGCATTGCTAATAGTTTGTTGTATATCCTTTTTGATTTGGAGGGATGGTTTGTTTTTCAAAAATATTATACTGCATCATGCTATATATATAGTTTCAACCATGTCATGCCATAGAGAACTACATTATCTTTTTTTTTTTGTTTTTTCTTGGTGGCTGGCTGATACAGGGATCCAAACCCTTGACCTTGGTCTTATCAGTACCACACTGTAACCAACTGAGCTAACCTGCCAGACCCATTATCATTTTTAATAGTCCCAGATTTTTAGTTTTGAATAAAGTGTTATTTAATAGTCACATGTAAATAAACTAAAATAGGTTTAGATAGACCTATACTTTGTACTTCTAAATTCTGACATGGTCTTATATGTGAGATGCTAATGTAGTGAAGGGAACTCTTGCTTTAACATATGCTTAAGTTGGTGATAACCCATTTCTCTTTCCTAGGACCCTTCAGCAGTAATAAAGCTAAACACATATTTTTTTAAGGACAGCATGAAGGGTGTTTGCTATTAAAGTGAATGAACTCAGACACAAGCAGTTAGATCTTGGTTGATTGTGGTGGCAGAAGTATTCGATACTGACACCCCTGCTGGCAACTTGATCAGTGTCAGCCAGTTGTGCTGGGCCTATGTACTGGCCAGTGTATTGCACAACACTTTCTAGCCTTTATTCAGTCTTGCCGTAGAGTGAATATAGTTGAAAGCTCTGTTTCTACAAGGTCTTTATCATGTATAATATGGTATAAAACTACACGTACTTAGTTATTTTGTTGTTGGGTAATGCATTTTTATTTTGTAATAACCCTTTTGGCAACAGTGATAACAAAACAAAACAGCAGTGCACACTTAAAATAGTACTTGGTTTCCTGATAAAGACCATGCCCGAAAGTACTACATTTCAATACTTAGCTACAAAATGTATATTTGTGTATCAAAATGTACATGACTTTTCATTTTGATCAAGTGCCCATTCTCAATTAATCTCTCTCATTTTCAGTTTCAAGTTATCTTGTACATGCATGAAAAGTTAGACAATAGCTGTTAAGTATTGGCTCCATTAGATCTTCATCAACAATTAAATGATGCCAGTTGTATATCAGTATCGTTGGATAAATTTAGCTGAAAAAAATCATTTAATTTCAATAATGTTTCAAGTATCTCATCTAATCGTGAAATCAAAGTAATACATTTGGAAGTTCATTCTGTCAAAGCTGAAACTCTTGACATTATTTTCAGTACTATTATAAATTGACTTACAAACTACAAAATAAATGATAAAACTATTTGCTTTTGGTGATATTAAATATATTTTTGTGGAACACAACATCATAAAAATGGTTTTAATAAGTTTACAACCTGTAGAGAGAACTATGTTTGGAATACGTTGTGTTGCACACAGTAATTCATAATTACATTAAAAAATCTGCAATATTTTACAAATCCAAGTGGAAGGTGTAACTGTGAAAAAGTACAAATATATTTATGAATACACTAAGTAAACAGTCTCTAAATTTTTATGACTAGACTCAAGTTGAGTAAAATAAAAATAACTTAAGCATGTTATTAAGTGCGTAAGGCAGTATGTACTTTCCCTCTTCAGATTTTAGAAATGTTTAAGGCTTTGAAGAATTACTTTGCAAGTCAACTGAAGTGTCCTATCATGGTATTAAAGATTTTTGTAAATATGTCTTCTTAATTTTGACCATAGTTTCTTCAGAATTCATTAGAAATCTTTAATAAAGCATCCAACAAGTGGAAAGTAAATCAGTTTGGTTTATGTGAATCTTTTAGGGAATTGCGGTTATAGAAAATAAAATTTATAAGTAGGAAGACATTGAAATGTATCCCATGAAATCAAAGCGGGGATTAAACAAGTAAAATGGTGAGAGTTCAAATGGTATACAAGATTTATTTGTGAAATTCCATAATTGTGCTTTGAAATATCTAGACTTATGTGGGAGATATTTTGATGGAGCTGATTTTTTTTATTGGGTAAATTTTTATATTCTGGTTCAGAATGATGTGAAACTGAGAAAGCCTACAATTTTGCAGCATTTAAATTTAGCAAAACCATACCAGCCAGCTGCCCAAACAAAACAAAACAAAACAACCTTCATCCAATAAATCTAGCAAAACATTCAAAATAATTATAAAAATTTATTTTATGAGTTTTGTTGTCTTAAATTACTGGTCAAAGAAAGGCATTCTGATCAAAAGTCTTAAGTGTAGGAGATAAACATGTGCCTTTGCATGAAGGACTGAAACCAATGTAGGGATTGCAGATCATTAAGATAAAGTCCATGCTTTGATATCCACAAACTAAGCATATCGAAAAAAATGGAGATCTATAACATGCTGGCATGTCTTTGAAAAGGAATATTGCACTTCCTGTCCAACTTAATAAAACCAGGAGGATTTAGAAGAAAAAAAAGAGAGAGAGATGCATTCTGCATGGAGACAAAAAAAAAAGAAAAAGTACCTGTGAAAATATTTGAGCTAAAATATTTATGTATTTCATTATTAAAAAGTAAAATTGAGAATATGCTCCATCTAGCAAAATTTGCTCTGAACTTAATGTTTAGCGAGTAACTTAGGACCTGAAGGATAGTATTTTCCCAGGTAAAAATATTATAATCTATATAGGCCAGTAAGCTCAGCTGGCTAGAGCACAACCTTATAATCTCAAGGTCACAGTTTTGGATCCCCATACTGGCAAGCCACCAAAAAAAAAAAGTTGTATAATCTATACAGAAGAGTCAATTGAAGGTGTCAACAATTTTAAATTTACAAACCATAAATGCAACTTGGAAAAATATAAAAATAATGTCATATTGAAAAAAATGCATTCTTCAGAAAAATATCTGTGGATGACAGATACAACTAAGAAATTGATTAAAGTATACAGGAATGTATAAAGAATCTTCTGTTTACATATTTTAATGTTCAAACAATACAAAAATCTTTTGCTTTAAAGAGCACAGACTTTTTGAAAGAATATTATTTTTAAATACAATTTTTGAATATAATTATTGTAGAAGTCCATAAATATAATCACTTAATTGGATAGTAAATATGCATTTCAAAATTAGAATTATTTTTAGAATCCACTTTTAATCTCAAAAAAATGTCTTGGTTTGGATGATAAATTCTATGGTCCATCTGTGTATATATGCTTCATTCCCTTCTTCCCAAATTCTGTTTTCTTTTTTCTAAATGCTTGCTGGATGTTTATATCCAATTGTATTTTTTGTACTTCAAATTTATTATTCTAAAATGAACACACAACCTAACTCTCCATCGTTGGATGAATTGACAAAGAAAATGTGGCATATATACAAAATGGAATACTATTATGCCTTGAAAAAAAAATTCTTTATTTGTGACAACATGGACAAACCTGGAGGACGTTGTACTAAGTGAAATAAGCCAGGCACAAAAAGACGAATACTGGAATGTTCTCATTTACATGTGGAATCTGGAGAAATTGAACTCATAGAAGCAGACAGTAGAATGATGGTAACCAGAGGCTGAGGGGAAAGGGGGGACACGGGTAGATGTTGGTCAAAGGGTACAAATTTTCAGTTATACAGAAGGAATAATGATAAGTATTTAAGATAATGAATATGTTAGTTATCTTGAGTCAATCATTCTACACTTTATAAGTAT
The DNA here is from genome assembly GCF_000696425.1 of Galeopterus variegatus. Classification (NCBI taxonomy): domain Eukaryota; kingdom Metazoa; phylum Chordata; class Mammalia; order Dermoptera; family Cynocephalidae; genus Galeopterus; species Galeopterus variegatus. Next base: position 296,578 of record NW_007727346.1, read on the forward strand.
ACCATAACATCACTTTGTACCCAATAAATATATATATTTTGTCAATTAAAAAAAAATTGAAATAAAAAATTTTAAAAAGAACACACTATTTTCCCCCTACAAAGTAAACTCCTTCCTCTGATTTTTTTTCATTCTCTTAAGAGTATATCTGTAGTACCAATCAGACTTAAAGTCTTGTTATCAACACCGATTCCTCTCTCTGTTTTAAAAAGATCATTCTGGTAACAGGATAAAGAATGAGTGAGGAGGTAATGATGCAAAAAAATAGGGAAACTAGAAAGCTACTGTAATAATCCAGATGGTAGAGTTTGAACCTACACAGTTTCAAACATGGACGAACCTGGAGGACATTATCCTAAGTGAAATAAGCCAGGCACAGAAAGACAAATACTGGAATGTTCTCACTTACATGTGGAATCTAAATAAATTGAACTCATAGAAGCAGACAGTAGAATAGTGGTTACCAGAGCCCAAGGGGAAATGCGGAGCATGGGGAGTTGGTGGTCAAAGGTTATGCATGGTACACAGGGGCAATAATAGGAGGAGGTGGATGTATATGAGAGAGATGTCTCTGGGGTTGGTGAGAGAACGTTGAAATGTGGGGAAGGACTCTCACATTTCTGACATGAGTACCTATTGAATTGGAGCTGTTGACTGTCATACAGACATCAAGAGAATGAAAAAGTTTCAAAGAGAAGATAAGATTTTAAGTTTGAGATGTCTGTGGGACATCCAAGGGGTGTTCCAGCATGGAGCTGAATAGTCAGACATGAGCTCCCACACACAGGTTGTAGCAGAAGGCACGATGTGGATGAAATCATCCTTTCAGAGGACCAAGGGGAATAGAAAGAAAAAGAGTTGGTAAAGGAAAATGAGCTGTGTTCGACATTGAGCTGGAAGGGAAACAGTGGTCAAAGAGCCAATGGAATGGCCATTGGGAAAGGAAGAACCCAGGACTAGGGTCAGGTGTACCAGGTTGGAGGGAAGACTGACATTAGACAATTGTGAGATCTCATAACTTTAGGAGGAATTCAGGCCTAGCTTTAAAAGGAAATGTTACCAGATATATTTTATAGTTTGAAACTTTTAGATTTAAGTTTAATAAATTAACTTGAAAGATATAATAATCCTTAGTATAGATTTGCCCTGTAACTTTTATTCTAATATACCTCTACAAACTTATTATCATTATTCATTTTTGCTCTGAGGGTTTTTTTTTTTTATTTGGAAATTTTATATTGTGTGTACAAGGGCACACTGATTAGTATGGAGTGGACTTTTTGATATCTTGTAAAGAATATCAGTTTTATTATAATTGACACAGAACTTTTCTAGAAATCTGACTTTGAAGTCAAGTCAATCCAAAACAATTTTTTAAATCTCTTTAGATTTCATTTTTAGAAACTGTTTCTCAATGGTGTCTATGGGTAAAATTTTAACTGTTTTATATTTTGACTTATTAGCTGCTACTTTTCACAGTTACATCGAGTGTAGCTGTATCTTTAGACTTCATTTAGTAAAGTACCTAATTTAAGTAGTTTTTCTCCTGTAATCTATACCTATACAATATCTCATGTTCATTTTGATCCCTCAGCTTTGGTATATGATTTATCTCTTAGTAGATAAATGCTGGGTTCTTTCATCACAATTACAGTCATTGGTCTGATAATCCTGTGAGTCAATCTACATGAAACAAGAAGCTTATATCAAACTCCTGGCAGGTTTAGTTAAAATTAAAATTCATGCTCAACTGTAGAGATTGTCAAGTGTGGAAATAATATTTGTCCAGCTGGACAGCTTTCTTTTGTAGTTGCTAAATGAAAGTTGAGATTCTGTCTGCTCCTTGAAAGCTTCTGTGTCATGAAGGTAATTTGGACTGTTTGTGGTTTGACAGGGATTATTAAAATCAGATAAAGTGAAGGGAAGCAAGTGTGAGAAAGCAAAATTGACACTGACACTCTCTATTATTTGCAGCTTGGATCATGATGACTATGTTGATATGATAGATTCACTGTTGAGATATGTTAAGCAGCAAATAAAGTAAAAAGCAAGTATAGTGATGGATTTTTAGATTTAACATTGAAGAAATTCAATATTTACTTTCACTGATTGCTTTTTAAATAGATTTTCCAGGTCATTTTATATAAATTCGTTTTAACCACCAACAAATTATCCTTCTATTGAACTATAGAATTAAAAAGTATTCTGCAAAGTTTATACGACAGGAGGTTAATATTAGAAAAGTAGATCACATGATTAAAATTATAGAATTTTAAAATTAGTGTGTCCTTAAAGATGATTTTTATATTATTTCCTATTTTTTTCTTTTTTTTTTTTTTTTTTTTTTTTTTTTTTTTTTTTTTTTTTTTTTTTTTTTTTTAAAA